>NW_006159809.1:9977917-10032442 GCF_000334495.1 Tupaia belangeri chinensis
GAGGTCAGGTTTTTTATTTTTATTTTTTATTTATTTTAATTTGACCAGAGAGGGACAGAACGAGAGAGTGAGAGGGAAAGTCAGAAAGCAAGCTACTAGGTCTGTGACTCAAACTGTGGTCTACCATGTGGGAGTCAGACACCCTTAACCACCACGCCACCTGCCAGCCCAAGTGTTACTTATTTTCTAAAGAACTATCTTATATTTAACTTTATTTATCCATTTATTTATTTATCTTTAATGTGATCAGGGAAGGATGGAGGGAGGGAGAAAGAGAGAAAGTGAAAAACCAAGCCATCAGATCTGGGACTCGAATCATGGCTGGCCATGTGGGAGTCCAGTGCCCTTAACCACCACACCACTTGCTGGCCCCTATTTTTTATTTTTAATAAATATATTTTAACACAAGAATATGTAACAAATCCAACTTTAGCCATCTTCCTAATAGAGTTACCTAGTATAAGAAAGGTATTACCAATTTATATTCATTGATAAGTCTTATAATTTAGTAATATCGGGGCTAGGAGGTGGTGTGATGGCTAGAGTGCTGAACACCCACATGGCTGACTACAGTTCACATCCTGGACTGGTGGCTTGTTTTCTCCCTTTCCCTTTCTCCCTTTCTCTCTCTCTGATGACTACAGCAAGTTAAATAATAAAAATAAGTAAAATAAATAATTATTTTAAGAAAAGTAATATTTTAAAATTTATAAAAGTAGTAAATAGCTCCTTTAAGTGGTAATACAATCCTGTTTAATCTCTTTACCTTAAACAATGATGGTACAAAGATAAATGTCTCCTTTAAGCTAGGTTGAACTATCTCATATTTTCTTTTTTCAAAAAGAAGATTTTGCTATAGGGTGTGTGTGCTTGCTAGAAAGACAGAAAGAGACAGAGAGACAGAAAGTGAGAAATCACCCCTAGTGCGGATGGCCATCCTGCAGTCGCTTCTCCTCCATTCTCCTCTCGGGATCTTGGGCACACACAAATATGCACCCAGCACGAGTTTAAGCCACCAGGTCCGGGTCTTGAACTGTGGTCGGCTACATGAGAGTCCACTGACATAATGATTACACCATCTGCTGGTCCCCCAACTATCTCATATTTTGATTAGTGAGATTTTTACTAACAAATCTTGGCATAAAAATACGTTAGAATTACATTTCTTGAATGGTCAACACTCACTGAAAAAAAGTATAAGTTATTGGAAGCTGACTTGTTAAGAGAAATGTGGATGGAATCTCTAATAAAAAGGCAAAACAAGGGGAGAATTGGAAGGGAGGCAAGAAAAGGGGTTCTCATTTTCTTCAACTGAGGGGACAGAGAGACCATATCGCACCAGACACGGTCATGCTGCGGTTCCTTCTCTCCCATCTTTCCATCCTGTCGGGATTTGGGGCACACATGCACATGCACCCAGTGTGATTTTCAAGCACCAGGGACAAGATGTGAACCACAGTCAGTCATGTGGGATCTGATTCCCCAACCACTAGATGATGGACCAACCCAGCCATCTCGTGTAGATGCAGCACATTTAGTGGTGGGTCCTTCCCTGAATGCGTGTCTTTCCCTTTTATGAGGGAGAATACACACAGACACAGGAGGGAGACAGAGGATAGTTATCTTTGACAGACTCTCACTGTGTGGCGGTTTTCCTGCCCCAGGCTCCTGCTCAGCTAGGACCACAGGTGCAGCCTATTGGAATTGGCTGGAAATCCAAGCTGGGCTCGCCGTGCAGCCTCAGCTATGGAGTATTGGCACCTGTAACACCATTCCTTAACTAACCTTGAAGGAGACAAACTTCAGTCTGTCTGGCTGTAATAGATATTATGATCAATATCATGATGGATTGAAAAATATGTAACCAGATGAAAATCATGTGGAATTCAATGAGAAAACAATACATTGTAAAGGAAGAAATGTATCCAAAGTAAATACTACTCATCCTTTAAGTTCTCAAGATCAAACTAATAAGGCCTGCTTTGGAAGAATTCAAAATAATTTTGAATTTCCTCTGTATTTAAATCAGTGATTATCAGGATCCAGCAGGTGGCTTGGTTGTTAAGGCACTGATCCCCACATCACCAACCATGGTTCAAATCTTGGACCTGGCAGCTTGAAAATCACACCAGGTATATGTACGTGTGTGCCCCGGAATCCTGAGAGGAACATGGAGGGGAAGGAATTGTGGTGTGCAGGAAAGACAGGTATCCCTTCTGAGGATGATTTCTCATTTTCTTTCTCTTTGTCTCTCCCCAGCAAGTCCATGTGCCCTATGGCAAAGCCCAAAACAAATTAAAAGAAGAAAAAAAAAATCAGTGATTATCAGTCTTCAGTGTACCAGATAGCAATTTTTTTTTTTTAGAGGTTTTCACTATAGGACGCATGCGCTCGCCAGACAGACAGAGAGAGACAGAAAGCGAGAAATCACCCCCCAGGGGGGATGGTCACGCCACAATCCCTTCTCCATTCTCCTCTCGGGATCTTGGGCATGCACGCTCACGTGCCCGGCGTGAGTTCTAAGCCACCTGGTCCGGGATGCGAACCGCGGTCAGCTACGTGGGAATCCAGCGACACAGCCATTACGCTAACTGCTGGTTCCCCCAGATAGCAAATTTAGGGAGCCATCTAGGATCCTGATTCTGGGGAGGAGCCTGTGAATCTCTACTTTTTAACAAGCACATCTGGTAATTCCTATGCACAGGTCCTAGAGCGATCCCCTTGAAGAACACTTGGTGAAGTGGGCTCAGGGGTTCAAATTCCAGGTTGAATGCTGACAGATCCCACTGGGGGCTTGAAAGACACTCGAAGTGGAGAGAAGAACTGAAAAGCCAATGTATAAATTGCCTTTATAGCAAAACCTTTATTTTTAAACACAAATCTAAATATATTCTTAAGTTTTCGTTGTGGACTTACACATTTGAGACATATGGTATAAGTAAGAAGCTGCGTTTGTTTTTTAGGAATTTGGAAGCTCCAGAGATGCCAGTGTATTCTGTGAAGGGCCATAAAGAAATTATAAATACTATAGATGGTATTGGTGGGTTAGGAATTGGGGAAGGAGCCCCTGAAATTGTGACTGGCAGCCGAGATGGTGAGTCCATGTATTCTGTATTTTTTGTTTTTTCTTTTTAAAAACTGAACATCTCTGTGCAACAGTACATCTTCTCTATGTAAAAGTCCTTTTCAATTGCCTTGACCCCCTAGATTAAGATCTAACAATCTTGCTGCTACTTTTCAAATTGACGTGCTTGATTGTATAGCCGTCAGTCGTGTCAGACTTTTGGGTATTTTTGAGTTCGAGGCACAGGGCACTTACAGTTTTAGTGTTGAGCTAGTTCAACTACTCACAATGATGGTTTCCTCTAAACCTTGAAGGATTTAAAATGTCTTTACAGTTTTTCGAGGCAGCTGATGATATAATGTGGGTGGCAGCTTTTCATTTTCATTTTTAAAAAGTAGAATTAGTACTTGTGAAAATTGACAGCTGGTTGGGATCTGAAGTTTTGTGATCCATCCTGTGAGCATTATAGACAGCTCCACGGGACCTGGCTTTTCCACGTGCAGTGAGGCGCAGGTATCCAAAGCTGTTCCAAAAAACTGGAACTGAGTCAGAATTTTTGTTGCTTCAAAAGGGGTATGTGAGAGATTTGGTACCTTAATTAATTTGCTGTTTTTTGGGGGGTTTTTTGTTTGTTTGTTTGTTTGTTTGTTTTTTAGAGAGAATTTTGCTATAGGGCATGTGCACTTGCTGGAGAGATAGAGAGACAGACCAGCGAGAAACCCCCCCCCAGCGGGGGGTGGGGGTTGGCCATGCCACAGTCTCTTCCCCTCCATTCTTCTCTCAAGATCTTGGGCATGCACATATGCACACGCACCTGGCATGAGTTTGAAGTCACTGGGCCAGGACTTGAATCATGGTCAACTACATGAGAGTCTAGCCATGTAGCCATTATACCATCTGCTGGTCCCAGATTTGCTAGGTTTTTTTAAATGGCCACTGAAGACCATGAAGAAATTGTGTTAAAAGCAAAGTGAGATGCCCTTTCTAATAGGCACTCAAAAGCACCTGTGTTTTAGAAACAATTTTTTTAATCATAAAGCAATGTGGAATAGAGAGGGGACATGTAGTCTGCCACACTATCACAGACATTAGATTCTCTTTCCGTTCCTAGTCTTAAAAACAAGTTTTTCAATGGGAATATGAGCTGGTACCTCCTTTTTCATTTTATTTTTGTCATGTACAACTGTTACTATTTCCTTATAGTTTTCATCACTATTGTTTTAATGACTGTATAACAGTCCATCATATGACTATACTTAATCACACATTGAGTTAATAAGCATTCAGTTTGGGGCCGGCAGGTGGCGTGGTGATTAAGGTACTGGACTCTCCCATGGCCAAACACAGTTTAAGTCCTGGACCTGGTGATTTGAAAATCTTGCCGGGCACTTATGCATGCTTGTCCAAAGTCTCAGGAGGAGAATGGAGGAGAGGGGATTACAGCGCTCTCACTTTCCCTCTCACTGTCTTTCTCTGGTAAGTGCATGTGTCCTATGCCAAAAAAAAAAAAAAAAAGGCATTCAGTTGTGTGAATTTTTTGTTTACATTTTTAGAAAAGTAACTTCATAATAATGAAGAAATGAATATTTTTATTTACTCTCTGGAATATGAACTCTTTTAAAATAAACGTACCTAATGGTTTCTAAAGTTGATTTATGCACTTTCCAGGGTACTTTATTACAATGGTTGAGGTAGATTTCCAGTTTACCCTCCTAGCATTGATTTTCTTTTTTCCCCTCATAATTTTATAGATTAAAAATGGTACACTATGACTGTGTTGACTTATTTCTATGTTTGTTTATGAGTTCATTTTTAAATTTATTCATTATAGAACAGCACCTGTGCATACATGAGAGAGAAACCATCGCCCTCTACAGAGTCTAGTTGTACTACAATCCCCTTCCTCTAGTTCTCTAGCTTATCAGCTCTTTTTTTTTTTTTTCAAGAATTATTTTATTTATTATTATTTCTTAATTTGACCAGAGAGAGACAGAAAGAGAGAGGGAAAGTTAGAAAGCAGGCCTCCAGGTCTGGGGCTCGAACTGTAGCCAGCCATGTGGGAGTCCAGCGCCTTAACCACCATACCATCTGCCGGCTCCCTAGCCTATCAGCCCTTGATAATTCACACATGTCCTTGGCATGTTTCAAGCTGATCAGGCAGTCTTAATATGGGATCCAGCCTCTCTTTAGTATAACATTCCCACTACACTATAGATGGTTCTTGTTTGGGGAGTTATCTGTTTCTATTCTTTGCTCACTTAACTATGGAGAAATTTCTGAAGTTTATCTTTTTTTTAGGCTCTGTAGAATAAGATAATGTTGTATCAACTTTGCGGGAAAATTTTTTCTCCTTAAAGCAGCATTTTTAATGACTAGGATAATAATTTTATCCTGGGAGATAAATCTAGTGATCTATACCTCTGCTTTGATCTCTTTTAAGGATTCCCCTTTCCTTGTCTCTTTTGGGTACTTACCTTTTATTCATTTTATTAAGTGTGTTTGTGTCTCTCATAGGGAGTGGCACCATTTAGTTAGTAGTCCTGTCCTTTGAATTAATATGGGGGTTGAAATTAAATTGAGATGAATTACTCAGTAATTGTATTTAATATTTTCCCCCACTGTTTCTACATGAAAATAAGACTTAATTGTATATGAAATGGTATTCTAAAACCACATGTAAAACCTATCATACAAAACTAGGGTTTATTCATCTGTATAAGAAAAATGTCAATGTTTATATGAATACTAAGGAAAAAATTAAAATGAAAATAATGCTGGTATTAATCCTAATAAATAATACATCAGTTTTTGGCTCCAAGAAAAGAAGGTAAGAATTGAGTTACATAAAATTTGTGTTTGGGGACCAGCAGGTGGCATGGTGGTTAAGGTGCTGGACACTCTCACATGGCCAACCATGGTTCAAGTCCCTGTCCTGGTGGCTTGCTTTCTCACTTTCTCTCTCTCTCTCTCTCTCTCTCTGACTTTCTCTCTGGTCAAATTAAAATAAATGAATGACTAAATAAAATTAAATAATTATTTTTAAAAATGTGTGTTTGCCTTGTTGATCATAATTTATAGAAAATTTAGGAACAGTTGTTGGCCTTTCTGTATATCAATTAATTTGGAAACCAAGTCCAATAATAACTTATGGGATTTATCTCAGATATCAAATACAACTTACCAAAAAAAGAACTCAGCAAAATATGAATTTCTTCAGATGTCACAACATCTATTATATTGCCATATACCCATTGCAGAAAAGAAGCATGATCATTCACTATTTTTTTTTGTTGTTGTTGTTATAGGGCACGTGCGCTCGCCAGAAAGACCGAGAGAGACAGAGACAGAAAACGAGAAATCACCCCCCAGGGGGATGGCCACACCGCAATCCTTTCTCCTCCATTCTCCTCTCGGGATTCTGGGCATGCACGCACACGCACCTTGCATGAGTTTAAGGCACAGGGTCCAGGACTCAAACTACGGTCGACTACATGGGAGTTCAGCAACATAGCCATTATGCCAACTGCTGGTCCTTATCATTCACTATTAAATGTCCACTTTTATTCATGACAGGAACTGTGAAGGTGTGGGACCCACGGCAAAAAGATGATCCTGTTGCTAATATGGAGCCTGTGCAAGGAGAAAACAAGAGAGACTGTTGGACAGTGGCATTTGGTAAATTGTCAAAGAAATCTTGCATTGGACGTATCAGATCCTGAAAGACACAGTGTGCAAGAAATTACTTATAGTCTTTTTATAGTCTGTTTTGTGGATTGTTCTGAATGTATTTGTTTATTGAATCAAATATACATGTAGTTAGTGCCAGACTCTGGGGCCTGGGTTTGAAGCCCTGTTCCACCACTTAGTGGCTGTGTGGCCTAGGACAAGTTATGAAACTTCTCTGTCTTTGGTTACTTCAGTTATAAAACAGAACTAATAATAAAGTTTACTTGGTGATAGTGTTATGAGATATCAATGTGTGAATACTTTTAAAGAACTTAAAATTATGCTTAGATAATTTAGTCCTCAAGAGTATGTGTGGTGAGTATTATTAGATGCTTCTGTTTAATTAGGTAGTGTTGACCTATTTTAAAACCAAATGCCAGGGCTGGCAGGTGGAGTGGTGGTGGATGGGAGTCTACCACATGGCCTACCATGGTTCGAGTCCTGGACCTGGTGATTTGCTTTTTCACTTTCCCTCTCTTTCTGTCTCTCTTTGGTAAAATTTAAAGATAATAATATTAATAAATAAGGTAATTATTTTTTTTAAAATGCAAATGGTAACCTAACAAATCTTACATTGCACTTTATATAGAGTATGCTTATTTTTTAGAAAATAATTCGCCATTACAAAATTATTTCTTATAAATATGCTGTGTTCCTCTATTAATGTATTTAAAGTAGAATATTGATTTTGTAGAGTTAATTTATATTTTCTCTTGGATCTCTTGTCGAACACCAAAATTAATTTTTGCTACTGAGAGATAGAGGTCATATTTAGTTTTTTTTTTTTTTAATATTTATTTATTTAGTTTTCTATTTTCTGTTGCAATTTTCAAAAGTTGCTGGGTCCAGGATGTGAATCATGATCAGCCATGTGGGAATCCAGCACCTTAACCACCTCGCCACCACCTGCTGGGCCCAGGCCATATTTGGTTGGAGTTTTTTTTTTGGAGAGGTTTTTGCTATGCTCACCAGAAAGACAGAGAAACAGAGAGACAGAAAGTGAGAAATCACCCCTGGGGGGATGGCCACGCCACAATCCCTTCTCTTCCATTCTCCTCTCGGGATCTTGGGCAAACATGCACACATGCCTGGCGTGAGTTTAAGCCACTGGATCCAGGACTTGAATTGTGATCGACTACATGGGAGTCCAGCAACATAGCCATTACGCCAACTGCTGGTCCCACCATATTTAGTTTTAAAACTCCATATTTTTTCCCCTTTTTCTAAGTATAATTAACAATGACAACAGACATTAAAAGTGGGATTTTTACAATATATATGAATGACTTTACTTCTTATGTTATTTTAAAATTGAACTTATTTAATCAGAGGAAGATTTTATATTTCTAATTTTTAAAAGGAATTATATGAGAATTGCTATGTATTTGTATACTATGAGCAGTACATCAACTGAAGATCTTCACACTTTGGGGAGTAATTTGAGGATTCATATTTAGAATGATCTTTTTAAATGGATTTCAAACTTTCCTTTTTTTTTTTTTGGAGAGGTTTTTGCTATAGGGTGCGTCTGCTCGCCAGAAAGAGACAAAAAGCGAGAAATCACCCCTGGGGAGATGTCCATGTCGTAATCCCTTCTCCTCCATTCTCTTCTCAGGCTCTTGGGCATGCATGCACAGGTGCCCAGTGTGAGTTTAAGCCACCGGGTCCAGGACTTAAACCATAGTCAACTACATGGGACTCCAGCAATGTAGCCATTACACCATCTGCTGGTCCTGGATTTCACACTTACAAAGTAGCTATGTTTGTATTCATTGCAGCCTTTTCATTATTGATCCTGGGATATAAGTACAATATAGGACAGGCATAGTACAGTTAGTGGTGATAAAATCTCAAGAGAGGCATGGATAAATGCAGAAGGAATCCAAGTGACAGGACAAGGGTAGAACATTTGGACCCCAGACCAAGGATAAATAGAATTAAAACTACTGAATAGGGAGGGGATTTCAAGCATAGGGCAACTTGAAAGTGCCCAAAAAGGTACGTAGAAGGGAGAGGTGGCTCAGAGCCATGACCAGACATGTTTGAAGGGTTTGTCAAGGAAGACATGTGACCTGAGCTTTGGGAAAATTAACTGGTGGGGGTAGAAGAGAGAGAGGAGTAGCACAAGGGAAGTTGCGTTCAGGAGCCCTTTGGAATGTTCCAGGTGAGACATAAATTAGAAGCAATGAGAATGGAGCAAAGGGGATGATTCAGAGATGTGATTATGGCAGAAGAAATAGAAACTGATAATTCTCGGAGATGAAGAATAAGAAATACGTTGAGGACAACTGAGTTTTGAGGCCTTTTGTGGGGTGAATAATGTTAGTAATTTGAGAATCTTTACAAGAGGCGGAATGGTTTGTAAGGGAAGATATGAAGTCAGTTTTTGTTTTTATTTTTAATGGTAGGAAAGCTTTGTGACATTTTTATTAAAAAGTTTATTTGGGGACCTGCAGTTGGCATAATGGCTGTGTTGCTGAACTCCCATGTAGTCGACTGCGGTTCCAGTCCCGGACCCGGTGGCGTAAAGTCACTCCCGGCATGTGTGTGTGCGTGCCCAAGATCCTGAGAAGAAAATAGAGGAGAAGGGATTGCGATGTGGCCATACCCCTAGGGGGATGATTTCTCGTTTTCTGTCTCTCTGTCTTTCTGGAGAGCATAGGCGCCCTGTAGCTAAAACCTCTAAATATATATGTATGTATGCATATATATGATTTTAAAAATCTGCCTTGGGGCCTGCTTGGTGGTTAAGGCAGCTGGATCCTGCATGACTACTTACATGGTTTGAGTCCTGGGCCCAGTGGCTCAACAAACACACTGGACATGTGTGCCCAAAATCCTGAAAGGAGGGAGAAGTAGAGGAAAAGGGATTGTGCTGTGACCATCTGTCTCTGTCCATCTCTGGAGAATGCACATCCCTCTGGCAAATTAAAAAAGAGAAAAAATATGGCTTGGTGTAAGTTTTATGTATAGTTTCATAAGATTTTTAAAGCAACCTTCAAATTAGCATTGGTAATAGAATCTAAAATGCTGTGCCTTGATTTCTAGGCAATGCTTACAATCAAGAGGAGCGTGTTGTTTGTTCTGGCTATGACAATGGGGATATTAAACTGTTTGATCTCAGAAATATGTCATTACGCTGGGAGACAAACATCAAAAACGGGGTAATGTACATGCTGATGCTTTTTAGTTTTTTTTAACATGTTTTGATCTACCTCTGAACTACTCCAAAAGGAAAGCACCTTTATTTTTTTTATCTCTTTTTTAAAGAATTATTTATTTAACTTTATTTACTATTATTATTTTTAAAATTTGCTATAGGGCACATGTGCTACCAGAAAGGGACAGAAAGAGAAAGAGAGGGAAAGTGAGAAAGCAAGTCACCAGGTCTGGGACTCAAACTGCAGTTGGCCGTATGGGAGTCCAGTGTCTTAACTACCACACCACCTGCTAAACCAGAAAGCACCTCTATTAACCCATCCTGGTTTTCAACACCTGTGCCAATGGTTCTTTTGGGGCCTTTTGGGGCCTTCAATGGACCTTTTGGGGTCAGACCTCTTTGAGAAGCTAACGAGACTCATGGATCCTCTCTTCAGAAAGTGAACACACACCCAGACATGCTGAGTAAAATGCCAGGGGAGTCATTAGCCCCCAGTGCCCATCCATGGACCCCCTGGGCCATGCCGTGTGATAGCAAAGTGAGATGCCTTTTTTCTGCTAATATCAGAAAACCTGAAATAGTAATTTTTTCCCCAAGTATCTTCAGATTTTTATTTCATGAATTGCTTACCTTTAGTGAAAACTGGTTCCTTCCTATTTTCTGAAATTGACCTTGACTTAGTCGTAGTAAATAATGTAAAAAGGTAAATTGTGACTTTTCAAAGGCATCAACTGACCATGGGAAACCAAAATGGTTTTGTTGATCTTACGAATGGAGAAGAAAAAGAAATTTTTTTTCCAGTAAAAGTTCTTGATGTGACTCAGAAGATAGAATGATTATTTAAGTGCCTTGCCATGATCTCTTTCTCTTAGAGCTGTTCCACCTAGTTAAAAGAGCCTCCTGAATAATAGTGATATGACTATCAATAATAAATATTTTCTATTTTCAGGTATGTAGCTTGGAATTTGACAGAAAAGACATAAGTATGAATAAGTTGGTAGCTACATCTCTGGAAGGAAAGTTCCATGTTTTTGACATGCGAACACAGCATCCAACCAAAGGTTTTGCCTCTGTTTCAGAAAAGGTAACTGTGAGAAAAATGTCTGTCTTTTTTTTTTTTTAATAATTATTTATTTAATTTTCTTTATTATTATTATTTTTTAATTTGTCATAGGGCATGTACATTCACCAGGGAGAGACAGAGAGAGAGAATGAGAGTGGGAAAGAGAAAGCAAGTCATCAGGTCCAGTACTTAAAGTATGGTTGGCCATGTGGGATCCAGGGCCCTAACTACCATGCCACCTGATGACCCTGAGAAATAGCTTTCTATGAAGCAGAATAATAGCTTGCTTTAGATGAATAAATAGAGTTAGTCACTCAGGTTCCTTCCAGGTCTTTATGTGAAGGGAGCTATTTTTGATACATTCTTGTAAGATCCTGACAAATTTTTTTGTGCTAAGAGCACTTTTTCAAAAGTTTATCAACTTTAGACTTCTTGATTATAATAAAGATCTCAGCTAGGGATCTTATTTTTGTAGTTTAGGAGCAATCAGAAGAAATCTAGCTGATGTTAGAAATTTGATCAATAGGGACCAGCAGTTGGCATAATGGCTATGTTGCCGGACTACCACATAGTTGACCGCGGTTCGAGCCCCAGACCCAGCGGCTTAAACTCAAGCTGGCCTCATGTGCATGCATGCGCAAGATCCCAAGAGGAGAATGGAGGAGAAGAGACTGCGGTGTGGCCATCCTCCTGGGGACGATTTCTCACTTTCTGTCTCTTTGTCTCTCTGGCAAACACTTGCGCCCTATAGCAAAAACCCCTCCAAAAAAAAAAAAAAAGAAATAAGATCAATAAAATATAACCTGGCATTTTCTAATAACTATATGATATTTATATTAATACTTAGTTATATACTTTTCAAAATGTATCAACAGACACACATTATGTCATTTTATTATTTTATTATTAAAAACATTGAGGGCATTTGCTATAGGGCATGTGTGCTCACCAGAGAGAGAGAGAGAGCGAGAGAGAGAGAAAGCAAGCCTCTACATCTGGGACTTGAACTGTGGTCTAAGGTGTAGGAATCCAGCACCCTAACCATGACCCCACCTGCTGGCCCCCATGGCTGGTTTTTTTTTTTTAAGAGATTTTTGCTATCGGGCTCCTGCTCACTGGAGAGACAGAGAGCAATAGAGAGACAGAAAGCAAGAAATAATCCCCCAGGGGGAGTGGCCAGGCCATAGTCCCTTGTCCTCCATTCTCCTCTCAGGATTTTGGGCACTCATGAACACCCACCCAGCATGACTTTCAAGCCACCAGGTCTGGGACTCAAACCGGGCTCGGCCATGTGGAAGTCCAACAACGTAACCATTGTACCATCAGCTGGTCCCATGACTGGTATATTTAAGAAGTTATTTCTCCTCTTACTCTTTGTATTTTTCTCAATTTCCAAAAGAAAAAAGAAATTTAAGCTATAAAACAAAGTTTCTACAACTTGAACTTTATCACTTGGGGATTCTTGCACACTTTAAGTGTATATTTTAAGATATATGTTTAGTATCTGCTATTGACAATTTTACTAAAAGACTATTCAAATCAAATGTCAAGACTAATCACTCCCTAAAAATACATGTACGAGTGCAGCTTAGATCAAGTTACCAGCCTCACTGCTTCTACAAAACAGAAGTCATTAAGTCGTTCATTCATCCCCTCCCTTGCCTTCTCTCCTGTCCCTCCCTCCCCTTATCCCTGTCTACCCAAGTTTCTCTACAGAGATGTTGCACTGCTAGAATGTTAAGTCTGTTTTGTTTTATTTTAATTAATTAATTAATTTGTTTATTTATTTTTGAGAGGTTTTTGCTATAGGGCATGTGTGCTTGCCAGAGAGACAGAGAGACAGAAAGTGAGAAATCACCCCCCAGGGGGATAGACATGCTGCCATCCCCTCTCCTCCATTTTCCTCTTGAGACTTTGAGCATGCATGCACACACGCCCAGCATGAGTTTCAAGCTACCCGGTCTGGTACTTGAACCACAGTCGACTACATGGAAATCCAGTCACATAACCATTATGCCATCTGTTGGTCCCTATTTTTTTTCCCTAGGTTTTTGCCATGGGGTGTGTGCCCTTACTGAGAGACAGAAAAAGACAATGAGAGGGAAAGTGAGAAATTTCCCCTCACCCTATAGTTGGGAGAATGGTGGGTCAGCCATGCGCAATCCCTTCTTCTCTATTCTACTCCTGGGATTTTGGCTGTTTTTGAGGTACCTCCTAAACTGTTACCATTCTACCAATTGCTATTTAAAAATCTTGCAGTTCAATGTGACTGATAAAGGCCCTTTTATGAACTAAACATTGTAAATTCTCATGGTCCTTATTTTGAAGACTGGACAAAACCAAATGGCAATAAATTGAAGATAAGGTTCTGGGAGCTCTAGTTAAAATTCAGTTTATAAATGAGAACACTGCACTTTCCTCTCAGTTTTGCTGTGAACTTGAAACTGCTCTAAAAATTTAAAGTCTGTTTTCTTTTTTAAATTTTTTGCTATAGAGCACATGGGCTTGCTTGAGAGAGACGAAAAGAAGGAAAGTTAGAGATTGCCCCCCATATGTGATGGCCATGCTGCAATCCCTTCTCCATTATCCTTTTTGGATTTTGGTCACACGTGCAAATGCACCTTGAATGTTTTCCAAGCTACTGGATCTGGGACTCAAACAGTACAGTTAGCCCCGTGGGATCCAGCTGCTTTAACCACCACACCACCAGCTGGCCCTAAAGTCTGTTTTTAAAAAATATTCAATCTAGGGACCAGAAGATGACATAATGTCACATTGCTGGACTCCCACATAGTCGACCACGGTTGGAATCCCAGACCCAGTGTCTTAAAACTCATGTTGGGCATGTGTGCATGTGTGCCCAAAATCCTGAGAGGAGAATGAAGGAGAAGGGATTGTGACGTGGCCATCCCCCCCGGGGATTGATTTCTAACATTTGGTCTCTCTATCTCTCTGTCTCTCCAGCAGCACATGTGCCCTATAGCAGGAAAAAAAAAATCAATCTACACCTTTTTTCCTCTTATGGAAAAGTATATGTTGCATGTTTTTTCTCCCTCAGAATGAACCAGAGATGTTTAAATACATAACATCTATTTTCATAATTTATACAACACTATAAACTAAATGGACTTTTAATCCTCTTTCTTATTTTTTTAATTCAGTATTAGTTGTTTCATAAAGCCATAAAGAAGTATGATGCAGTTTAAGATTTCTAATGGGCTCCTAATGTATCTCTGTAGTCATTATAAAGAGATGGGGCAGAAAAATAACCTTAATTGCTTTTATTAGTAGAAATGACAGTCGTAGGAAGTCTTTATTTACAGGTCACAATGTAGCGTGTGCTCCTTGTCCCATTCAGGCTCAGAAGTCTACCGTGTGGCAGGGCCGACACCCGCCGCAGAAACCTCAGTGCTCAGAAGTCTGCGGTGGGGCAGGCCCGCCCCCTGCCGCAGAACCGCGAGCTCTTCCTGACAGCCGGAGGCGCCGGCGGCCTTCACCTCTGGAAGTAGTAAGTCTCTCCCAGTGCACTCGCTCCTTTTTAAGTTACTCGTGGGCGTAAAGTAGGAATAGATTGAACTTTCTTGTCTTCTCCTCTTCTTTTGACTTTGTTCATTTGATATGAGTTTAAATTTGATGATGTTACATAACTATTGTTTTCTTAGAAAATTAATGTACTTACTTAATATTTAGTAAATACTGACCTTCTTTAACACACTAAATATATTTGTCATTTCAGTTGTCTCTTGTATAAATTTAAAAACAGTTTGTAGATTTGAAATGATGTTTTACCTTTTTTTTAGTTAAAAACATTTTTTTTAACTTGCTTGAGAACGAGTGTGCTCATTAGAGAGAGACAGAGAAAGAGAGAAAGGAGAAAGGAAGAGTGAGAAAGCTCCCCTCAGTGGGTATGTCCACACCACAACCTCTTCTCCCATCTGTCACAGTTTTGGGCACATACTCACATGTGCCCCGCATGTCTTTCAGGATGCCAAGTCCAGTACCAAGACCACACAGTTAACCATGTAGGATCCAGCCACCTCAAGAAGCATGGCCCCTAAGTTTGAGAAATTTTACCTATGACTTTTTCTAAGTATCCTAGTCATTAAGACACTACCTCCAGAAGATAAGAAAAAGACTGATATTCTTTTATCCTGATCATTCAGTTGCCTAAATCCAGATAATGTCTCTGTGATAGAACCAAAACAGAGCCCAAGGCTCCTGACAGGTTTCCAGGAAAAGCTTCATTATTGGGTTTGCTATCTGCATGCTTAGGCAGGAGGAGTTACAGTGAGCTGTTCCCGTGCTCTGTACTGTGTGACTCCCAAGGGCCCTAACATGGCAGATACTAGGTCAGCTGCTCATTTATAAGGTCTGGTAAACATTGGGAATTAACAGGGCCAAGTAGTGATGCAGTAGTAATGCAGCTGAATCAAATGGAAAAGATTCTGGGTTCCTATCCTACGACCTTCCTGACCATGGTGAGTGTGAGCACACACATGGGAGCCACTAACAGGGCCGCCTGAGGGGGGGGGGGGGTGGATTGCAGCATGAAGACCCTACTGGGAATATGTCTCTCTCTCTCTCTGTAATAAGTAAATGAAACTTTTAAAATAAGTAAATAAATAAAAATGAGAAGAAAATAGGAGTTAACAGTATTTCCAAATACTTTTTTGGCTAAACAGTAAATAGTTAGATGGAAACAAAAATCTCTAAACATCACTCAGGAAAATAAATATCACATGCCAATAAATGAAGGATATTTCAGAAATAAAGTTTGATTAATAAATAGGGAAACACCATCTTTAGTAACTCTGGGACTTTAATATGTACAAAATTTTTTTCTATGATTAGCTCCTTTTAGAAGCTGGATGGGCATTCTAAAAAAAACCAACAGACTACCATTGGAAAGTGCTTGATAAAGTATTTAGGGATATAGCCGATAAAAAAACCAGGGGGCTCAGCCTCTGGTGCAGGCAGTAGTATATCAGACCACACACAGTACGAGAAGCCACACGGCGATCACAGGTGGGACCCCCAGCCAGGTTGGCCTGAAAACACACCAGTGTGTGTGTGTGTGTGTGTGTGTGTGTGTATGCACGTGTGTGTGCATGCACCTATGCATCCAGGATCTTGGCAGGCTGGAGGACTGGAGGAATGGGTTTGCTGAGTAACTGAATGCTCTGGAAGGTACTTCTCTCTCTCTCTCTCTCTCTCTCTCTCTTTCTAGCTCACACACACTCTATCATGAATAAAACAAAACTAAATAGAAAACAAAAAAAATGAGAGTGAATGCCTTGTATCAAACAGTATGGCTTCCTTGAGTGAAAGGCAGAGGGAAAGTTTTTGGAGTTCTGGGAGAGTGCTGGGCAGAGACATCATCTGATCATTTCTCTGTTCTTGGCACCTCCGCCCATTGCGCATGCCTGACTCTTCCAGCCCATTCTCTACCCCAGCCCTGTTAGCCTCTGACGTCCCCCTCCTTCAGACATGCAGTGGCCTTCAGTATTTCACCTGATGACCGATCTCTTTCCGTTGCTTGCTTGAAGATCCAGTCCCACTCTTCTTTGGAATCTACACGTGGAGTTGTATTCCACATGGTGGACAAACACGATTGTAGCTGGACTTTTCCACTCAAGCCGTTATATCCGTTACATTGGGTCAATACACAACTAGGAATTTGAAGTTTATCTCAATTTGAGCTTTAATCCTTACGAAGAGAGATATCTAGACTAATTTTCAAATTGGGTGGGTGCTTTACTGTTAACTATTGTATCAGCAAAGAGAATTGGTTTAAGTAAAATGATATTTAGCCTTATTTCCAGTTGCCAGTCTGCTTTGGTAGTAATGCAATAATTGTAAATATTTATTGAGCAGTTAACCAAGAATTTCTAGAAGAATTCATCTCGTTATGCAGAAGTTGTTTTATGAATGAATGGGCCCCGACAGACTCACTTTTTTGAGTACTTGAAATGGTACACACACATAAACATACACACACACACACACACACACACACACACATACACATACACATGCACTTAGAAAGCTTTAAATAGATAATGTGGAGGGTTTTACAGAAATCTCTGATATCTCTTAAATACTAAATAACAGCAACTTTTGCCAAGAGATACATGGGAAAAAGTCTGTGTTTAAACTGTTTATGCGTCTTAATGTGTTTTTCCTTTTAATGAAAATAATTGCCAGAGTCCGGGAGGAGGAGAGAATAGTACTTTATCTTACTATAGCTTCTTGCAGTTTTGCTCTACTTCTTTATGCCTCTTAAACTTTTGGCTTTTTATTAGCTTGAGTGAAATAAAAATTTGCATCACAATTGATACCTAGTAGGCTTTAGAAGCCTTCTGAAGAGGATTACCTCTATATTTTACTAGGTGCATATCTCCATAGGGGTAAGAGCATTTCCTTTTATCCTTTTTAAAGTTTATTTCTTCCTTGAGCAAGAGAGACAGAGGAAGCGACAAAGAGACAGTACTCCCAACAGGGTCCTGCCACCCAATCCACCCCAGCCTGAGCCAGCCCTGGGGCATGGCACGTGGTGCTCAGGTGTTCGGGGAGGTCTCCAGCCACAAACTCAGAGCCTTCCTATGGGAGTCAACCTTGCAGTGCATTGTGTTTTGTTTGTGTACAGCCATCTGGCCCCAAGTATTTCTTTTTAACCCTCTCTCAGACCTTGACCAGGTGGTATTTATGAGTTGTTAACTTTCAGCTCTTCTTACTTCATAAATTTATATTTTCAGCTGAAAAAAAAGGTTCTTAGAATTGCCTTTTATCTTTCTTTCTTTCTTAGAATTTGTCGGGGGTGGGGGTGGCAGGTGCTGAGGTGGTTAAGGGCCCTGGACTCCCACATGGCCAACTGCGATTTAAGTCCTGGACCTGGCGGCTTGCTTCCTCACTTTCTCGCTCTCTCTCGCCCTCTCTCGCTCTGTCCCTCTCTGGTCAAATTTAAGCAAATGAATGAATTAATGAAAGAATTAATGAATAAATAAATAAATAAAGTTAAATAATTCTTTTAAAAAAAGAAAGATTCTTTTCTATTAGCTCCAGTAATAACTAAGAAATAAAGTAATAACTAAGAAATAAAAATATAGTCATCAAAGTATTTTTATAAAAATGAATTGGTGATGAATGATAAGATTTATTTCCTTTTCACTTTGATATTTTTCTTAGTGAATACCCGGTGCAGAGGTCAAAGAAGGATTCCGAGGGAGTGGAGATGGGAGTCGCAGGTTCTGTCAGCCTTCTGCAGAACGTGACATTGTCTACTCAGCCCATTTCAAGTGTGGACTGGAGTCCAGATAAAAGGGGTCTCTGCGTCTGTAGTTCCTTTGACCAAACAGTGAGAGTACTGATTGTTACAAAACTCAATAGAATTTGAGTTGAAGACTTTGGACTTGAAACCTCTCAGAGGAATACTCATAGATTACAAGCTATGTTCTAGGATCCTCTGACCCTCATTGAACAAAACTGGATTTGGCTGATGAAAGAAGGCCCCAGCCACAAACCTCCAGGCTAGCCTCCTGCCTGTCCTTGGGTGCATTTGGTGATCTGACATTGGCTTACAGCTGGGCATGGGGGTGCCACTCTCCCCAGAGCCCCCTCCCCTCCATTTCTAATACAAAGTCAGTCAATGTCTCTATTTAAATGTATTTTACATTTCTTCTATTAATACATCCCCCAAAGTTCCATATTTCATCTTTTGCACTGGTGATGTGTTTTGTGTTTATAATATTGTGACAGAAAACACTTTATTTGGCTTAAAATAATTTGCTTTGGAAAAACTACTGTGAATTAACTTTCATCAATACAAATTTATGAAGTACAAATTTCATAAATACGAATTTCAGTCTAAGTTCTGTGCAGAATATCATTTTATAAAATACCAAAATGGCACCATCAGATTGGATTTGAGTTATTGTTTTCAGGAACATAAGTCATAAAATGAAATACTATGATTTGCATAGACCTCATTTTTGCTTAAAATACAGGAGTCGAGTTAATGAGACTTTTGATTTTTAACTGTTTCAAGTGATGGTGAGATGTATGAAATTGTGAGGGTTTTATAGTCTTATTTCTTGTCACATCTTTAAAATAATATTTTTATGAATAAACTTCTGTTTTTGAAATCTATGGAAGGTTTGATTCTGTTAAGAGTAGTAATAAAGTCAACACTCACTTTTTTGCTTTATAAACAGTAAGTACCTCTTCATTCATTTTGCTTCTTTAATGTTTACTGTATCTTGGCTGGTGCTGCGGGACAGCAGTAAAGCACTGCTCAGAGCCACATCCCACAGGCGACCAGGGTTTACAGCCCTGGCCCAATTCACCTAAAACATGCTGGGCATGCACAGGAGTACCCTAAGAGTTGACGGGCTGGAGGAATGGAGGAAGGCGATCGTGGCATGACCAGACCCTGTGGATGGTGCTCGTATCGGTTTCTTTCTCTCTTTTTTTTTTAGTTTTTTTTCTATAGGGCACATACGCTTACCAGAAAGACAGAGAGAGTAAGTGAGAAATCACCCCCCCTGGGGGATGGCCACGCCATAAGCCCTTCTCCTCCATTCTCCTCTTGGGATTTTGGGCACACACGCACACACGCCCAATGTGAGTTTGAAGCTGCCAGGCCCAGGACTTGAGCTGTGGTCGACTACAGGGGAGTCCAGCAACATAATGGTTACACCATCTGCTGGTCCCATGTCTCTCTCTTTGTTAACATGCATGTGCACATACTATCATGAATTGAGAAAAAAATGTTAAGTTTCCAAAAGTGTTCACCATATATTTAGCTAAGTCTTGGAAGGTATTGACTTCATCATATTTTCATTAAACCCATTGCCCCCCCACACACACCTCCATCAGATCCACCCAACATATTTGTAATATGTAAAATTCATCTGATTTCAAGGGATAATGGAGTCACTTGCTTGGAATTTCAAATTCAAAATATCACTTTTGGTTCCCGTGCTAGAGTTCACTAGGGAGATAGAACCAGTAGAATATGTACGGATAGGTAAGGGGAAATTTCTTGGAAGAAAAGGTTCATGTAACTATGGTGGCTGAGAAGTCCCACCCAGGCCATCTGCAAGCTGGAGACCCTGGGATGCTGTTAGTCTGGCTCAGTCCAAGTCCAGAGGCCTCAGAGACAGGGAAGCCCGTGACTGTAACTCACGGTCTGAAACTGGAGAACCTTGGGAGTTATTGGTGTAATTCCCAGAATCCAAGAGGAGGCATCAGAAATCTGTTCCACTCTCTAAAGGAGCCCCACTGGCAATCCTGGATTTGTTCTCTCTAGGCCTCCTGTTGATTGGATGGTGCCTTCCCACACTGAGGAGCCTCCCCACTTACTCTATTCATGTGTTAATCTCCTTTGGACAAACCACAGACAAACACAGAATAGTGCTTTATTGGGTTTTTTATTTATTCCTTATTTAAGTTGCCATCCCAAACTAACCGTCACAGTTCACAAAATGTTTTAGGTGCCAATGGTGTGAACATGATTATGAAAAGAAAAAATTAAATAGCACTTATAAAGCCTATTTCTTATGGTTTTTTTTTTTCACCTAATTTTCAAATGGAAAATGAAAAATTGTTTAAAAAAAATCTCTTAGAACCTTTGTATTTGGTGGTATAATAGGTTTAACTGAAGAACAGTAAATACCTGTATTTAATTAAGTCTAACATGTTACCGATTGTAAGATTATCTTATACCACTGAGAAAGAAAAATGCTATCAATGAAAATGCAACAGTGTTTTATATTAACTGAATATTCTTTTGAATCTGTTTGGACAGTTTTGTTCATTATATGTCATTACTGTGTACCCTTATAAAGGAAAATACGAACAAAATTAATTTGGCATAGTTTTTCTCACATTTTTTCATATTCAGAATTGGATCCTTCTTTCTTTAAGAGGTTTTGGCCTTAGTGTACGTGTGCTCACCAGAGAGAAAGAGACATGACGTTCAGCTATGCCAAGGCACTATGAGATCTGCCTCTTAACTTTAGTGACTTGTCTTCTCCCAGGGAGGAAGGCATTTCCTCCTAGAGCTGAGCCTTCCAGTTCCCAGGCCTCTGTCTTAACTGAAGAGCCAGTGGTGTGCTGTCCCCTTGTGGGCGATGTGGGCATTGCAGACTTCCTCACGAGAAAATGGATTTTGCTTTTCAAATGCAATTGGGAAAATCCGCTTTGTTTAATTCCCAGGAGGCACACAAGTCAAACCTTACCTTTAGAAAGATATTTTCTTATATAAATTTCTTTAAAAAATGTGAGTGCGTTTATTTAAAAAATTTTGTTGTCTGTATAACACTGCATAGCATGGCTGTCTTGTTTTTTTGTTGTTGTTTGTTTTTTATACAAGTTTATTAGCCAAAAGTTGCATATTTAGTTTTATTGTAGATTCAGTCTTATTTTTAGCACCATGAGAGTCGACTTCCGAGAGAAAAGATGTGGCTTTTTATAAAATGAGAACTTGGTTTGTAAAGTAAACAACATATGCCTCTACTTCCCATGACCAACTTATGTAAGTTCTGATTTTAATGAGGTATGTCCTAAAGTAAGGACTTCTTTGTGCCATCACTTCTTGTAAGAATTCTAGAATGCTCTACATTTGCATTGGAGATAGTCATTGTTTAAAAAAAACTGTTTCTACTCTAACAAACTAATAAGAGCCTAAGAGCCTTCCATCTGCCTTCCTTTGGAACTACAGAGCACACAGCTGAGACGAGCTAAACAAAATAACCAGCGTGGTCAAAAGAGACTCATGATTCTCCCTCATGCAGGAGGCTGAAGGCATTCGTACTTCCTGCTCCTCATTCTAAGTCTTGAACTTCTCTTCGTCAAACCTAAGCCTTTCATAGCCAGTCAAGATGTCAGCACTGGAAGAGGCCTTTATGACCGCTGCACCCAATCTTTTTCATGGCAGGGTCTACACCTCCTGAACCCCTAGAACTCCCTTCTACACCTTTCTGAGAAGGCCGTTCAACACTCAGTTCCCCACAAGAAGCCAGAGCACCTCGAAGTGTAACAAGGCAGAAACAGAACGGGTGTGCAGACACCACCACTGTTCCAAGGTGGTACTGGTAAGCAGATAAACCAGTAGGAAGGAACAGAAGCCGGGTTTTGGCTCTCAGCACCCTGTGGATAAACGAGTGATCAGGGTGAGCACATCTCTCATCTGGTGACAGACAATGTTCACACTCAGAGGAAGTCTGCGCTTGCAGAAAACAGCTTTGGAAGCCTGTTGAGACTAGCCTGGCCCATACACTGAACCTGAGCCCTGGACCAGTGGAGAAGGGGGAATTCTGTGACTGCCTGGGGTGGGGGCTGAACTGCTAAGAGATCCCAGGCTAAAGAACGCTAAGAAGACCGACAAGAAATCTTCAGGAGTCTGGTTGGCCAGTTTCTGCTAATCTACTGAGAGCCACTTAGAGCATGGTATGGATTTTCCAAATCTGCTCAGTAAAGCTTCTTAGACGGGAGTAATGACCGAAGCCTCATTCTCTTTCTCCCTGTTTAGACCACTGAAGCTGAGGAAAGGAGTGAAACAAACCCAGAGGGAAAACCGTTGGTAGTTCTCTAGAGAGGCTTGATGAGGATCACCTTTATAAAGATGGTAATATTGACTATGATAACAGTGGCTGCTAGTATTTATTGACACCTATTGTGTACTGGACACTACACCATGTATCTTGCATTATATTCTTGAATCCTCACCACGCATTTCTGAGAAGATACTACTGTCCTTAACATTTGTAATTGAGGAAACAAGTTTCAAGAGGTTAAGAAACAAGTTCCATAACCAGTCAGGAGGTCCAGGAGTGGTAATGGTTTGCCCATCTCTAGAATCCAAACTCAACCTCATCACCTCATTATTTTTATATTTAGGTAGAGACTGTTAGATGCATTTTTAAGGTGTTTTTTTTTTGTTTTTGTTTTTTGGTGTTTTGTGGGTTTGTTTTTGTTTTTGTTTTGCCATAGCACATGTGTGCTTGCTGGAGAGAGAGAGAGAGGCAAAGTGAGAAATCACCCCCTGGATGGATGGCCATGCTGCAGTCCCTCCTCCTTCATGCTCCTCTCAGGATTTGGGGCACACACGCACATAGGCCTGACATGATTTTCAGGATGCTGCGTTCAGGGCTTGAACCACTATCAGTCATGTGGGAATCCAGCTCCTTAGCTACTACACCACTTGCTGGCCCTGACGCATATTTTTTTTCCCTTCAGTTTCACTACTTTGACGTAGAGGTGTAAGTCCTATTGTGAACTTATCAGAGCAAATGTTGACTTTGAGAAGGATTCTGGTGAGATCAGGGGTAAAGCTCAGGAGTCCTGGAAAGGAGGAGAGGATAAGGAACTGACCTTCGTGGGGGCCTCCCGTGTGCTGGGCCCTGGTTTCCACACACTCTCACCACAGCCTGTTGCTGTCTCTACTGTGACAGGGTAGCAGGTCACCTCCCCATGCCCACTCTTATCTCCCTTCCTTGATAACAGAGTCCAGTTTATTTTTTTTCTGCACATAATAAAGACTGTGTTTAACAGCCCCTCAACTGCTGGTGGCTGCCATGAGCCATGAGGACAAGCCTGTACTCTGGGGCTGGTGGAACTGAGAGCACAGGAGCCTGGTACCTGATGTTTGGGAAGCCACTGTTCCTGGCTGTGGCTTTCCCTGCACTGCCCTGCACGAGAGACAGATTTCTTTCTGGCTTAAGCCACTGATAGCTGGGAATTTTCCTGTGCATGCATGAATACCTAAGCCTACCTACTCACCTTTTTTCTTTTTACGGAGGGAGAAACAGGCCTCAGCAGAGTCACTTCATCCAAATACAGGTATTAAGCATCAGAATTCAGTTTTGAATTGGCATGTCTGATCTCAGACTTCGCCTTTCTAGCACAATCTGTACTAGGAACATGGGCATGTTTTGTTTGTCTTCGCTGTAGGGCACATGTGCTCACCAGAGAGAGAAAGAGAGAGGGAAAGTGAAAAATCACTCTACAGGGGGAATGATCATGCCACAATCCCTTCTTTACCATTCTCCTCTTGGGATCTTGGGCATGGACACACACACACCTGGTATGTTCCTCAAGCCACTGGGTCCAGGACTCGAACCATGCAGTTGGTCATGTGAGATCCAGCTGCCTTAACCACCATGTCACCAGCTGTCCCAACATGCACATTTTTAGTGCTCTATAATTTGGAAATGTTTTTATACATATTATGCATTATATATAGTTTGGTGTCTTTTTTGGTTGCAAGTAACAGAAATAGAGTCTGAATAACTTACACTGAAGAGGAATCTATTAGGAGGATTTGAGGTGGTGTCTATCTCAGTCAGGGTTCAATCAGAGATGCAGACCCACTAGAGAAGCAGACCCCTTGAGATTTATCACAAGGATCTGACTGCACACTATTGCTGAGGCTGGTGAAGCCATCTCTGTAAGGCGCTGTCCTTAGGTCTGAGGCTGGAGCTCGCAGTCCACAGGGCAAACAGCAGGGAAGGGAAGGTGGATGTAAGGTGGGAGAGAGCAAGGACAAACCAGCACCCATCGGCTGAGGACCAGGAGGATGGACTGAGACCGTGCCTCTGTCCTTGGTGGCATGGGTACCCTGCAGAAGGCATAAGCCTTCACCACAGAGACTCAGAGTTCAGAGAAACTGAAGGAGCATCTTGGGAAAGGCAGAGCAATCAGGCCTGGCCCACTGCCTCCTGCTCTCAAAGTGGAGGGCAGATAAATGACAACCTGTGTGAGCTACAAAAACTGCCACTGCTTCACTTCTATCTGCCAAATCCCACACCGGAAACTTCCACGTGGCTCACCCTAACTGGACACATATGGGGAAGGGAATTCAGGAAAAGGAGTTCGGCTTCTCATGCTTGGCATATTATAAAGCCACCTCAGGTGGCTCAGGGGATCGAGAGGAAGGCTCAGGAATCAGGGCTTAGACAGGAGAGAAAGCCAGGTAGCCTTGGGGAATTGGGGGGGCAGATGGAAGATCACTCATACTCTCCCTGAATCTCTAAATCACCTTCAGTTGAATTCCCTGCTTGTACTACTTGAATTCCGAGTCCAGCAGGCTAGTGTGGGCCTGGTACTTCTCCCTTGGCCCGGGATGACTCTTTGGTTGACCGTCCAAATAAATGGTATCCAGTGGGGGAAGGGTGGACACAAAGGGAAATCCAAGTGCTGTCACAGAATAAAGGAAGGAGCTGCTGCCCTGCTCCTGTGAGCCCTGTAAGCAGGGGGCAGGAGGTGTTGGAGCAGACCTCTCCTCTCAGGCTGGCTCCCAGCTTGACTCCGACTGAGCTTCTGGAGAGCTGCAACAGCGCCTTTCTCACACACTGTGACATGCCTTCCCAGTACCTAGTCCTAACAAAGGTTAGAGAGACGATGCAAAGTAGCCTCAGAATAGGGCTCAGGGCTACCACCTCCGTTGTGTCATGTGTGTATGTGTATGTGTTTGTGTGTTCACATGCAGGCAGGCACACACGCCCATTTTCTAAAGGATTACAAAACCTATCAGGGGGCCAGCAGGTGGTGTGGTGGTTAGGGTGCTGGACTCCACACAGCCAAATGTGGCTTGAGTCCCAGACCTGGTGGCCTAAAACTCATGCAGTGTGTGTGTGGGTGTGCCCATAATTTCAGGAGGTCAGTGGAGAAGAGATTGCAGTGTGGCTATTCCCCCTGGGGGGTAATGTCTCGCTTTCCCTTTCACTGTCTCTCTCCATTGAGTGCTCATGCCCTGTGGCAAAAACCTTATAAAACAAAACAAAACAAGAAAAATCTGTCAGATGATTAGAGCTGTCCAAGACTCTCCAGAAATGAACAACTACTGCTTAGGTTTGGTGTAACTCTGCAATTCCATCCGTTTAATCAACTGATACTTACCAAGGGTTCACTAAGAAGCTGGTAGTGCAGTAATTAAACCTGTGGGTCCTGTAGCCTAGAATGCCTATGTTAAAACCTCAATTCAAGAGGCCAATTGGTGCCATAGTGGTTAAGGCACTGGACTCCCACGTGGCCAACTATAGTTTGAGTCCTGGACCGAGCGGCTTGAAAATCATACAAGGCATCTGCGTTCAAAATCCAAGGAGGATAATGGAGGAGAGAGGATTGCAGCCTGGCCATCCCCACAGATGATTTCTCACTTTCTGTCTCTCAAACTCTCTCTGGGGAGTGCACACACTGTATAGCAAACTGAAAAAAAAAAACAACTAAATCCTAATTGTATCACATCTTAGTTGTCTCTGAGCATGTACCTTAACCTTTTTTAGCCTCATTTTCTTCATTTGTAAAAGAGTAATAATAATAATAATCGCTTATAGGCTTATTGTGAGGATTTAGTAAATTAGTACATTTAATGGTCCTAGAACTGTGTCTGGCACATAGTATGTACTCAATATATATTTAAATCTTATTTCCTGGACTAGCTGGTGAAGTGGTGGTTAGGATGGCTGGATCCCACGCTGACTGTGTGGCTTGAATCCTGAACCAAGTGGCTTAAAAACATGCTGGCTGTGTGTGTGCCCAAAACCTTAAAAGGAGGGAGAACTGAAGGAGAAAAGATTGCAGCGAGGCTATCCCCTATGGGGGTTGTTTTCTCACTTTCCCCTCTCTCACACTGTCTTTCTCTGATAAGCACAAGTACCCTCTGGTTTCCAAAAAAAAAAAAAAAAATCCCAACACTGCTTCAGGATTCATGCAAGTGTGAGACACAATCTTAGATCTTGAAAAACTTAAAATTTAGTTTGAGACAACAGATGGAAATGAGAGCCAACAGCCTTGGCATTACTAAATTGTGTGGTGCCAAGTCGTGTGGGAATCAAGAAGGGGGAGAGTGTGTAAAGGAAGCTGAGTTAAGGAAGCCTTGAGAAAAGTGAAAGCCTTGACTGGGCTTGAAGGATGGTTGACCAGGCCCGGGGAGATCCGCTGGAGAGATGATGATGATGGAGAACGTGTGTGAATTGTTGGGGAGACAGAGACAGCAATGACAGAACAAAGAACACTGATTATGGAGTCGGCACCCACTGATTTGGGTTCACACTGGGTTAACACAGAAGGGCAGGCATGAACTGTGAAGTACAGTGATGAGTGACCTCTGGAAGCACGACGGACACTGTCAGGAGCACGCTCTCGCAGGCATGACCCTCCTTTCCCTGGATTGCTTTCCCCACGTGGTGGCAGAAGTGAACCTGCTTATGCTCTCCCAATTGACAACCGCAAAAGGCAGGGAGCACCTTTCTTCCAACGGTTCCAGCAAAAGTCTTGAGCAGGAGGCTCGCTGGCCTGGCTGAATCACACGCTCATCCCTGAGGCAAGAGGACAAGTGCACAGTACTCGGGTTCAGGGATGTGCCCACAAATTCCACACCACACAGGGAGCGGTGTGCTAGTTCCCACAGCAGTTGGGCTGCCAGCATGAGAAAAGGGGACCTGAAGTTAGGCAGGCAGTAAGTGTAGGTGCCTTCAGAGGGTCAACCTCAGTCGTCTTCATGAGCTCGAGGTCCTGGGACAAGTCGTTCGAGACCTGCACCTCAATCTGTAAGATGGACTGTGAAGAATCTGCCAGTCAAATGGGGTCAGGTACGCATGAGCCTCTGAAGACCAATAGAGCCTCACTCAAAGCTAAAGGGCCATTGTTGAGAAGACACCAGCCTGAGCAAGCAAGAGACAACATTTGAAGAAAGAATATGGGAAAGGGCTCAGCGATGGCAGTGTACTGATCTGCAGTGCTGGAAGCACACGACTGACTGCAGGTTTGAATCCTGAGTTGACCTGAAACACACTGGGTGCGTGTGTGCCCGAGGTCCTGACTCATGCGCTGGGGGAAGGGGACAATCCTGAGTTGACCTGAAACACACTGGGTGCATGTGTGCCTGAGGTCCTGACTCATGGGCTGGGGGAAGGGGATTGTGATATGACCAGACCCTTTGGAGGGTGCTTGTTTCCCTCTTTCTCTCTCTCCTAAGAGAGAAAACAAACAAAACAGTAACCCAAGTATATGGGAAAAGAAATCACCAGACTGGGTATAGACCGAACCCTGAAGGAGATATGTCAACTACAGCACACTCCTTAAGACCAAGGGAATGCATCCTACAGAGCGATGCAGGGCATTGAATATGCATGCTGTGGAGTTAGCTGATGTTGGGTACTAGGGCATACATTACCAAAGGATAAAAAACTTGCAAAGAGTCAACATGGTAACAACAGGAGGCCTCAGTCCATAGAGATTCTCATTAGAAACCAGCAGGGGAGGCCAGGCTTCAGTTCTGGGCCTGGGGACCTCTGTCTCCTGACAGTTCTGTTACGAGCAACCTGGGAAAGTGAGGAGCAGCATGGGACGTGTTACTTAGTGCAGCTCATGCCCGTCTGCCTGCCCTGGGGAAAGGGTGCTCCAAGAAGGACTGGTCCCTTGGGCTGGGCTGTTATTTACAAGGCCTGGTGAGGCACAAGGCAGGTGACCTGGTGCTGTTCCCCAGGGAGATCCCTGAAGTCAAGGTGAAAGGCACTGGGAACCCACAAATGAGCCAGGCACCCAGTGGCAGCCACAAGGCCTGCTCAGCATGCAACAGGCCAAGCATTCTGAGAGAAGCCATTTAGACCCACATGTGGGCATGTGGGGTCGACCAGAAGTGGCCCACAAGTCAGGTGGAGGGTAGGTGAGGGAGCAGGAAGGAAAATGCTTTGAGGGTATTGAAGCAAGAAGAGAAGCCAAGTTGTCTGCCCTCTAGTGGCTTGTCCTGTGCTTCAATGCAGGGATCGCTATCTTTGCTATCAAATGTGGGGGACTTAGAAGCTAAGAGAGATGTCCTCCAGCAAACTTACAGGGGAAGCAACTGTGCTGCCCACTGATCACTCGTGGCCCCCCCACAGGTACTCTCAGTAAGGCTAAGGAGGGAAAGCAACGATAACATGTTCTCGTGGAGGCAGACATGGAAGTCCCTGTCCCTTCCTTGCATCACAGAGCTTGTCATGTCAATATACTCAATAGATTTGAGCCAGGGAACCTATTCTGAGTATTTTCTTAATGCTAGAGGAATTAACATATGCTTTTCTTATGTAATTATTACAGCTCTGGAAAGTAGAGATTATTATTCTCATGCTACTGATGAGGAACCAAGCTCAGAGAAGTTGCCTAAAGCAATGTTGCGGGATGGCTTCTGTGATGGCATCTGGGTTCTTGGTGATAAAGAATTGAACGAAACACACCAACAGTGAAAGGAAAAGGTAATTTATTAAGTAGAAGTGAAAGCACATTCCTGAGAGGTAGGAGCGGGCCAGAGCGGATAGAGAAAGAGTGGCTTCAAAGGCCCCAGCAGTTGCATTTTGTGAGATTTATAATTCTTCTCAATTTTTTAAAACTTGTATCTATCTAGCGGATAGAGAAAGAGTGGCTTCGAAGGCCCCCGCAGTTGCATTTTGTGAGATTTATAATTCTTCTCAATTTTTAAAAACGTGTATCTATGTTTAAAAATATATATTTTATTTAACTTTATTTGTTTCTTTATATTAATTTGACCAGAAAGGGACAGAGTGAGACAGAGAGAAAAGGAAGGAAAGTGAGAAAATAAGCCACCAGGTCTGGGACTCCAACTGTGGTCGGCCATGTGGGAGTCCAGTGTCCTTAACTGCCATGCCACCTGCTGGCCCCGAGATTTACAATTTTTTAATAGAGGTCGTGTGGGTTGATCAGTGACTGAGCCCACTGGTTGTTCTCATCTCATTGGCTCTATTAAATGTGGCTGTGCCCTCTGAGTCATCTCATTGGCTATGTCAAATGTGGCTTAATGAGCTAGACCTCACCCACCAATCTCCTGCCTACATTACCTTGGGTGGGGAATTTTCTGCCCCAATCAGTTTTTCTATCTAGTCACACCAGAAAGTGTTCGGGCCCCCTTGCCCACTTCCATTTGCTAGCTTTCTCTGCCTCAGTAGGCAATAGTGCTATGGAATATATCAACTGTACACCCAGGATTCCTGCCAGATCTGAATGCAGGTCTAGCGTTCTGTCATCCACTCATCCAGATCACTCGTGTGTCAATGATTCCTTACTCATACAGATCCCTGGGTGTGAGCCACTTGATCCTGACTGTGCTACGTTGAGTTCCTCGTTGACAAGTTCTATGGGACCTTATGTAGATGAAAAAGAATTTTACTTATAGAATAGTAGATACATTATTCATTTGTGTACACATTCCAAGAGATATACTGATATCGCTGCAGACAGAAGAATAAGCCTGTGTAACTTGACAAAGCTTCTCAAAATTCTAAAAATTATGGAGTGATGTATGAGCCAAATCCTGGTACCGATAATGAATAAAATCTATGGTCAGAGAAAAGTAGTCAATCCGATTTTCAGGAAAGTTCTGTTTGTACCAAGTTTGCACCAAAACATTGCATGGGCCAATCATATGTGAAGCTTTGTAGCACATCTAATGGTGAAGCTAGGTGGGAAAGGGGTCGATTTTGTTCCTAAGAGAACAGTGAACAAGACACTGAAGTAACGCCCTTCTATACAATAATGTTAGGCCAGATTATAGCATTGAGCCATTACAGGAAGCAAGGAACTTTTCTCTCTCTCTCTCTCTCTCTTTTTGGGGTTGGGGGAGAGTTTTATTATAGAGCACATGTGCTCACCAGAGAGACAGAGAAATAAAATGAGAAATCACCGCCCAGGGAGAATGGCCATGCTGCAATCACTTCTCCTCTGGTTTCCTCTCAGGATTTTGGGCATGCACGCACATGTGCCTGGCGTGAGTTTTAAGCCACCAGGTTCAGGACTCAAACCACAGTTGACTACATGGGAGTCCAGTGAAGTAACCATTATGCCATTAGCTGGTTCCAACAGGGACCTTCTCAATTAGAACATAACGAGATAAAACAGCAACATGCAAGCGTGCATGAAGAGTTAGCCTCAGAACTGAGGAGGGTAAACAAACTGGAAGGCTTGAAGGATAAACAGCAACATCAGCCACACAGGGATTGGAAGCTAAGCTCTGAGCTGCTAGGGCCCATGGCCTCATTTGGGAAGCTAATGATTGGAAGCTAAGCTCTGAGCTGCTAGGGCCTGTGGCCTCATTAGGGAAGCTAACGCTGTCCCCTGTTGGTAGCACATGTGACTCCAGTAATAAGTAAATGCAAATCCCTTTTGGAGGAAGGTGTCTTTAATTCAGGTTTTCAGGAGGCCTGTAGATTGTGTAAAACCAAATGAAAGGTCACAGTAAGACATTACCAAACATGCAAGAAAACAAGACTTAATGATTACGTTGGTTAGGACAAAGTTTAGTCTTGCATGAAGAACCAAGTAAGAGTGGCTTAGACATACACAGTTTTATCTGGGTTCATATAAGATCAGTCAGGAAGTAAGTGTCCAAGACAGGTTCATCATAAATGCACCAAGGACATGTTTCCTGACAGCTCATGAATCTCCCCAGATCTAGGTTGTAGCCTTTGTTCTTTCTCCTTTTTTGTCCTTTTCTTTCTCTTTTTCTTCCTTCCTTCCTTCCTTCCTTCCTTCCTTCCTTCCTTCCTTCCTTCCTTCCTTCCTCTCTCTCTCTCTCTTTCTTCTTTCTTTCTTCTTTCTTTTTAAGATTTTTTTCATAGGGCATGTACGCTCCCCAGAGAAAGGCAGAGGAAAAGTGAGAAATCATCCTCTAAAGGAATGGCCACGCCGCAATCCCTTCTCCATTCTCCTCCTGAGGTTCTGAGAATTCACACATATGTACCTGGCATGATTTCAAGCTGCCAGGTCTAGGACTTGAACTGAGATTGGCTGCATGGGAGTCTAGCGCCTTAACCACTATGCAATCTGCTGGCCCCATCATGCATGTTTCTTAGAGATATATTCTGAGTTGCACACAACACTGCCACTTACATAACTCCTTGGCAAAACTAATCTCAATGGTCATGTTAAGGTGTCACAAAGCCTGGGGAGTTCTTTGGGATTTTTGTTTGTTTTTGAGACCAAATCTTGCTGTGTTGCCTAGGCTGGCTTCAAACTCATAATTCTCCTACGTCAGACTTAGGAGCCTTAGCTGGGGCTACAGATGTACATTACAGTGCCTAGCGTAGGGGGAGAACAGCTAGAGAGTTTTAACAAGGAAAGTCAGGCAAACAATAAGCTAGACTAAAAATTACTATTTTCATTCCTGGGAAAGGGATGATAAATAGTTGTTGGCAACCAGCAAACACGATGAGGGAATCGTGGACTAACTAATGCTTCCTCCCCAAATATCCAGGTCCTGATCCTGTGACTGTCACCTTACACGGACAAGAAGGACTTTACAGTTAAGGATCTTGAGGGGGGGAATTATCCTAGCATATCTAATAGGCCCTAAATATGATGATGAGTTCTTTCAAGAGAGAGGAAGAGGGAAATGTGACTACAGAAGTAGATGTGATGATGGAAGCAAATGGTTGGAGTATAGAGAGAGATTGGGAAAGACCACGAGCCGAGGAATGAGGGCAGTCTCTAGAAGCCAGGTTAGGCCAGGGAACAGATTGCACTGGATGTCTTCCAGAAGAATGGGGCCTTCCAACGCTTTAACTAGGATAGCTCAGTGCTTTTGGACTTCTGCCTTCAGAACTGTGAGAAAGAGTGTTTATATTATGTCATGGATTTTGTGGCAACTTGTAACAATCATAGAAAACTACAAAATACATGTTGACAACAGAAACCAAAAATCGACATAGACTCCCCACCACCACCACCAACCAGTTCAGATGTTGTAATTATCGGACAATGGACATTGTGAAGATTGCTTAAAGATGAAAAAGCGTTCACTTTAGTGCCAGCAGGTGGCATGGTGGTTAAGGCAGCCATTTCTTGCATGGCTGACTGCACGGTTTGGTCTGGACCTAGCAGCTTGAAAAACATGCCAGGTGTGTGTGCATGCGTGGCCAAAATTCTGAGAAGGGACTGTAGCAGGACTACCCCCCACCCCATAGTGTGTGTGCATGCATGGCCAAAATTCTGAGAAGGGACTGCAGCAGGACTACCCCCCCCATATGTGTGGGGGTGGTTTCTCACTTTCTCTCTCTTTCTCTGCCTTCTGTAGTGAGCACACATACACTATAGCAATGACTGAAATTGTACGTAAAAAACACTATCTAAAATTACCTGAGGGAGCGAGCAGGTGGCCTGGTGGTTAAGGTGCTGGAATCTACATGGCTGACTGCCCTTCGAGTTCTAACCCAGTGGCTTGAGAAACATGCTGGGTGCATGTACATGCATGCCCAAAATCCCAAGGGGAGAATGAAGAAGGAATTGTGGCCTGGCCATCCCTCCTTGGGATGATTTCTCATTTTTCATCTTTCTCTGGTGAATGCATTTGCCCTCTGGCAAATTAAAAAAAAAAAAAGACATATATGGAAGCCAAGAAGGCAATCTTCAGCATGAAGGGCCAGAGTCTTTCTTGCTTTAGGTCCAACAGATATGGTTTTTGCTTCAGAATAGTCTGGATGGTTCTCTTTGGTCCTCCATGATTTCTAAATGATGAACCAACTAGGACATGAACTTTTTTTTCTTATTTGCCAGAAGGCATATGCTCTTCAGAAAGAGAAAGAGGAAGAACACACCTCTCCCAGTAGGGTGTGTTCACACTGCAGTTCTTACTTCTCCATTTCTCTGTCCTGTTAGGATTTGAGGCATGCATGCACTCATGCCCAGCATGTTTTTCAAGCTGCTGGGGCTAGGATCAAACTGCGGTTGATCATTTGGGACCTGGCTCCCTTAAGCACTAGACCACAGGGCCAACCCAGGACATGGAATTTTGATGACCTAAAATCCACAGACGTCCGGGCATCAGCAGTTGGCATAATGGCTATGTCACTGGACTCCCATGTAGTCGATAGCAGTTTGAGTCCGGGACCCAGTGGCTTAAACTCACACTGGGTGCATGTGCCTGTGTGCCCACGATCCCGAGAGGAGAATGGAGGAGAAGGGATTGCGGCATGGACATCCCCCTGGGGGGTTGTTTCTTGCTTTCTGCCTCTCTGCAGGACATGGAATTTTGATGACCTAAAATCCACAGACGTCCGGGCATCAGCAGTTGGCATAATGGCTATGTCACTGGACTCCCATGTAGTCGATAGCAGTTTGAGTCCGGGACCCAGTGGCTTAAACTCACACTGGGTGCATGTGCCTGTGTGCCCACGATCCCGAGAGGAGAATGGAGGAGAAGGGATTGCGGCATGGACATCCCCCTGGGGGGCTATTTCTTGCTTTCTGCCTCTCTGTCGCTCTCTGTCTTTCTGGGGAGCGCACGCATCCTATAACAAAAACCTCTCCAAGAAAACAAACAAACAAACAAAGCAAACAAACAAAAATCCACAGACATCCTTCTAGGAAGATTGGATGTTGCTAGGGTCTGAATAGCCTGTGAAAATGCATCTTCTGGGGGACTGGCAGGTGGCGTGGTGGTTAAGGGCACTTGACTCCCACATGGCCTACCCGGACCTGGTGACTTGCTTTCTCACTTTTTCTCTCTCTCTCTTTCTCCCTCTCTGGTCAAATTAAAATAAATAAATAAAATATAATTCTAAAAAGAGAAAATGCATCTTCTGGACCTGGGATTCCCAAGGAAAAATGAATGCACAAGTGACTAGAGGATGTTGATAAACCCTGCTGGAATCCTGGCCGCAAAACCTCCAGTGTTTGTGTTCATTATGCCCTTGGGACTGGAGAAAGACAAGCACAAATTCACCTCTCCCTGACATTTTTTTCCCTTTCTTTCTTTCTTTTTTTTTTCTTCCCAGTACAGCACAGGCTGACTCTCCAGGTTCAGGAACCAGGCCTTTTACAGCCTGTTTTAGAGCACTTCACTTTGTGTTCTCTGGAATTGCATTTGGTCTCCTGGACACACGGATGGGAAAGGAAACTTGTGGCTAACAGCCTTTCCCCTTCCCCAGTGCCCTAGCTCCCTGTGAATACATGCGACCCATGGCCTGATGTGGCTCTCCTGGCCTCGCCCGCCAGGTCCTGACTCCTCAGGTCTTTCTCTTCCTTGGCTGCTGTCACTGGGTCATGTCATGTGCTGATCTGTGCCCCCTATATAGACGTCGGAGTCCCAACCCTGTGCCTCAGGGTGTGATCTGTTTAGAAAGAAGGTCATTACAGAGGTAATGAAGTTCATCTCAGGGTATTAGACCGGGCGCCACTCCAGTCTGACTGGCACCCTTATATGCAGGGGAAATACGGACACAGAGATACGCACAGGCAGGAGAGGGCCCTGTGAAGACAGGGGATCCGAGTGATGCGTGTACAATCCAAGGCATGCCTGAGGCCACCAGAAGCTGGGAGAGAGGCACAGGACAGTCTCTTCCTTGGTGTCTTCAGAGGGAGCACAGCCTTGTCTGATACCCGAGTTACACTTGTGGCCTCCAGAGCCGTGAGACGATACTGTTCTGTTGCTTGACATCTGGTGAATGGTACTTTGTCATGGGGGCCCTAGAAAACTAACACAGACCCTATTTGCAGATTTTCAAACCTTCTGCATTCTTGTGCCAGCGCTACAAATTACAGTATGGCAAGGTCGGGACAATTCAGGCCTGGCAACTTGGTAATTATTGATAATAATAACAATGATGTGGTGATGATGATAATAAAACAATCACATAACACCTGCTGAGCATTTGCAAATACTACTGTGCCAAAAGATTTTGCATGAACTCCCTGTATTGTCAGAGTTCGCTAGAGAAATAGAACCAACAGGAATAATATTTCAATATACATAATACATTATGTACTGTGTATACTAGATACTATATATTGCATATGTTACCTGTCGTATATATTTAAAAAGATTTATTGTAAGGAATTGGCTCATATGCAATGGAGGCTTAGAAATTCCACTCTCAGGGCTAGCAGGTAGCACAGTGGTAAAGGCACTAGACTCCCACATGGCTGACCACAGTTCGAGTCCCAGACCTGCTAGCTTGCTTTCTCACTTTTATTCTCTCTCTTTTTCTCTCTTTCTCCCCTCATTGATGAGCACATGGCCCTATAGCAAATTAAAATAATAAAAAAAAAAAAGTAAAATAAATAGCAAAAACAACAACAAAAGAAGAAGCTCCACTCTTTGCAGTTAGCTAGCTAGACACCCAGGAGAACTGGAGGTACATTTCCAGACTGAATCTACAGATCTGAGAACAGGGAGTGCCAGTGCTGCAAGTCCTGGTTCAAAGGCAGAAGATGTCTCACTTCAAGGTCTCCATTCCTCTTTCCCACCAGCGTCTTTTCTTCCCCTTTCCACACTCCTTTCAAAGACATAGTGCTATTGTAATTGGAAAATCATAGATTTCCAATCAGTTAGTTATGAAAATGATGTCCCGTAAACTTTATAAGGGTAGCTATCATCTTTATTATTTTAATTTGAGCCTGCATGATGGATTTCACATCTATTACTATTCGTCAGGCTATTGAGGCATCCACGTGAACAATCTCATTTGATATTGGCAACTAACATGCAAGGTAGAGAGGTTTAATTGTTTGAAAACTGTGATGACCTAGAAAAATTATTTTGTTCTCAATTACTTTTTAAAAATAATAATTTAGTGAGGCCACCAGGTGGTGTAGTAGTTAAGGTGCTGAACTCCCATGTGACTGACTGCAGTTGGAGTCTCAGACCCAGTGGCTGAAACTTATGCCAGGGGCTTGTGCGTGTGTGCCCAAAATCCCAAGAGAACATGGGAGAAGGGAGTGCAGTGTGGACACCCCTCCGGGGGGGGGGTGATTTCTCACTTTCTGTCTCTCTGTCTCTCCAGCAAGTGCACACACCCTACAGCAAAAATCTCTCAAACATGATAATAATCATCATTTAGCAGCCAGCTGGTGGCACGGTGTTAAGACAGCTGGCCTATTGCATGGTTTGAGTCCTGGATATACAGCTTGAAAAACACACCAGGCATGTGTGCATATGGACCTCCTATCCTGAGAGGAGGGAAAAAAGAGGCGAGGGATTGTGGTGTGGTCATCCCCATGGGGGTGCCTGAAAACCCATGCCCTCTAGCAAAAAAATAGAAATGTAAAAACCTGAGTGTAGAGACCACTCATTTTGCTAATTTACTGTGTTACTCTGCATACTGTGTTAATGAGTGTGACAAAACTTGCCATGAAAAGGACAAACGCAGGAAAGCCGGAGATAGAAGTAGAAGAGCTGACAACTGTCTCGTGTGTGTGCCGGGGGACGGAGGGCTGGGAAGGAGAGGCAGAGAGTTGTGTCAAAAACCAAAGAGAAGCACAAAATAGACCCTAAAACCTCTCAATAGTCAAGCAAAGAGGACATAACTGATCTCGCACCTATTAGGAGAAGTCAGTTTACCAAAGGAACTGATTTTGTATTTGTTTCTAAATGTTATCTTTTAAAAAATGAAAGAAATCTATCTTTATTAAAAGATAGAAGCAAAATCATAGCAGATGATGCCTTTTTTTCTTCTCTTAGACCTGAGTCACCTCTTTTATTTATTAATTTTTTTGAAAGTTTTTGCCACAGGGCCTGGGCGCTCCCCAGAGAAAGATGGAGAGAGAGAGTGAGAGGGAAAGTGAGAAATCACCCCCTGAAGCCGGGCTTGGGGGCGGAAGGTGGTGGCCATGCCACAATCCCTTCTTCTCCATTCTTCTCCTGGGATTTTGGGCATGCACACACACACATGCCCAGCATGATTTTCAAGTCTCCAGGTCCAGAAATCAAACCATAGTCAGCCATGTGGAGGTTCAGCATCTTTTTTTTGTTTGTTTGTTTAAAAAATTATTTTATTTAACTTTATTTATTATTATCATCATTATTATTTTCCAGTTTGATCAGAGAGAGACAGAGAGAGAGAGAGAGGTAGTGAGAAAGCAAGCCACCAGGTCCTAGACTTGAACCGAGGTCGGCCATGTGGGAGTCCGGCGCCTTTAACCACCACGCCACTTGCCAGCCCCTGATGTTCAGCATCTTAACCAATTATGCCCTCCGGATGAACCACTGTCTTGCCTTCTGCCTGGCCTGTTTCATTCACTTCCTTTAGCTACTTGGCCCTGGCCTGCACATGAGTTTGTGACCCCTGTCCTGGAGGTGCTTTTCAGAGCTCTTTAGATCCACTCTTTCTGTGTGAGCCGCAGGCCAAGAATGCCACCAGGTATGCAGAGGAGAAGGAAACGAAGTGAACCCTAAGTATGCCGGATGACACCCTCTCTCCACAGCTATTACAAGGTCTCCAGGGCTCTCTTTTCCCAGTTTCCAGCACTGTCGTCACCCCAGGCCTGCCAGCACACAGAGCTCCAGCCATTTCTGGCAGTGGGACATGGGTGCCAAGGGACAGTGTCTGGGGAGAGAGCACCCCTTCTAGACAGGGTCACGTCTGTCAGTTTCTCCTTGAAAAACTTGCAGGGGCGCTCTACTGATGAGTTGTTTTATCGGACAAACGTGGAGAGTCTATTATTAAGTCATTGCTCTGCAGATTCCCTGACCCAGTGAACGATTTTGGTTTCTTCTAGACTGTATCCTTGGTCATTGCGTGATTTAGTTCTAAAAGAGAGAACAAATCTCTCGCCTTCACCAGCACACCACAAAAAGCAATGCGGGAAGCTTAGTTAAATGCGCAAATCCCTACTATGGACTTTGCTGCCAGATATGGGGGAATTACTGGCCCTTGAAAGGTATCACACACAGATATGAAGCAAGGCTATAACATGATTTGACACGCGGTTTGGAAGAGTCCTACACAGAAGTGTGGAAAGTGAGGCTTTAGAAGCACCCTTTTGGGAAATTAAGATTTGAAATTGTGTTGCTTTATCCTGCTATTTTCTTTTCGTAGGCATTTCCTTTGGCCTTGCTGTGGAGTCCTTTTCTCATGCCTTTCTTTCCCCGGTGTACACATGAAGGCTTGCGATGCTTCACGCTTGCAGACCTGAGAAAAACTGGGTAAACTCAATATGACCGACTTCATAGTCGCTGGTTTCACATGCATTTGCTTGCTGTGAAGAGAAAAGCATGTGAAGAAAATGTATTGTCACAGAAGAAACAGATCTGTCTCGAGTATAATTGCTCATTTCTGTCTAGTCCTTATGCCTTTGTAGAGCAGGTTGCTAAAGAAGTTGGCCCTGTGGCCTAAAGCCCTCTTGGCCACAGCCCTCAGAATGGGCAGTGCCCTCAATACCTGCTTGGCTCTCCAGCCCAGTCATGCCAGCAACAGCTCTGTAGATGCCAACTTCCTGGGTCTGTCCTTGAAAACCTGAGGTCCCAGGAGCTGCTCACAGGGCCTGAGCCCCTGGGCTCAGCTGAAACAAAGCCTAACAGAAGCCCATGCAGCTCTGCATTCTCTGTACTGAAATACCCCTACAGCAAGGAGCCAGATCAGCCCATCTGGGAGACAGAGCCCCTGGGCTCATATCCCTGGGGTCGAGTTCATAAAGAACTAGAGACCAAACTCCAGTCCACAGGGAAGAGCAGATTCAGTCTTCAGCTCAAAGCTGTGATTTCCCGAGAAGACACGAGGAAGCAATTGCTAAACTCAGACTTTCTGGTGCAATCCTGCTTGGAACATTATTATTTGGGGGCCTATAAGAGCTCTTTCATTTTTGGAAACATTTATTCATTTGTTTTCATTAGTGAAGGAGGTGAAAAGAAAGAGAGAGACAGGGAGAGAGACAGACAGAGAGATAGCACTTCCAATAGGGTCTTGATGCCATGATCCACCCCCAGCTTCAGCCAGCCCTGGATTGTGGGCATACAGATGCCTAGCGTACTCAGGGAGGTCTCTGAACATGAACCTGGGACCTTCCCATGCGAGTCAGCTCCTTGGAGTATTGCATTTTACCTCCGTGCCACCATCCTGCCCCTATACTGTCCTTTTGTTTGTATTCGAGCACGTGTTCTAACTGTGACAGAGATGGCATGGGGGCTGGGGGTGGAGAAGTTGGAAACTATTTAGGTCTAGGAGATAACAGAAACTGAGGTCAGAGAATCATTCATGAAGTTTCTAGGGAGCCCCAGAAATTGTTAAAGGACCGTGTTACTAAGAAGGGCCACTGACCCGAACAGCCATCTGTTTAGTCTATTCTCAGTCTTGTCAACGAAACAGAATCTGAGGTCTGATGAGTTGGAGGAGAAAGAATGGCAGGGTCTGGACGAGGGCGAAGAGAGGGCCTAAAGCCTTTGCAAAATAGCAATGAGTATTACGTTCAGAGGCTTGCAGATGACACTGGAGGTCTGGGATGGAGGCTAAAGGGGGAAAAGAGAGGCAAAAAGAAAAAGAAAAAAAAAAAGAAGGAAGGACTAGGACTGCTTTGCTTAGTTCAACCCTAGTCCATGGCATTTTACTTATCCACAGGGAAGAGCAGATTCAGTCTTCAGCTCAAAGCTGTGATTTCCTGAGAAGACACGAGGAAGCAATTGCTAAACTCAGACTTTCTGGTGCAATCCTGCTTGGAACATTATTATTTGGGGGCCTATAAGAGCTCTTTCATTTTTGGAAACATTTATTCATTTGTTTTCATTAGTGAAGGAGGTGAAAAGAAAGAGACAGAGAGAGAGACAGACTTCCAATAGGGTCTTGATGCCATGATCCACCCCCAGCTTCAGCCAGCCCTGGATTGTGGGCATACAGATGCCTAGTGTACTCAGGGAGGTCTCTGAACATGAACCTGGGACCTTCCCATGCGAGTCAGCTCCTTGGAGTATTGCATTTTACCTCCGTGCCACCATCCTGCCCCTATACTGTCCTTTTGTTTGTATTCGAGCACGTGTTCTAACTGTGACAGAGATGGCATGGGGGCTGGGGGTGGAGAAGTTGGAAACTATTTAGGTCTAGGAGATAACAGAAACTGAGGTCAGAGAATCATTCATGAAGTTTCTAGGGAGCCCCAGAAATTGTTAAAGGACCGTGTTACTAAGAAGGGCCACTGACCCGAACAGCCATCTGTTTAGTCTATTCTCAGTCTTGTCAACGAAACAGAATCTGAGGTCTGATGAGTTGGAGGAGAAAGAATGGCAGGGTCTGGACGAGGGCGAAGAGAGGGCCTAAAGCCTTTGCAAAATAGCAATGAGTATTACGTTCAGAGGCTTGCAGATGACACTGGAGGTCTGGGATGGAGGCTAAAGGGGGAAAAGAGAGGCAAAAAGAAAAAGAAAAAAAAAAAAGAAGGAAGGACTAGGACTGCTTTGCTTAGTTCAACCCTAGTCCATGGCATTTTACTTATGAATAATGATGTGAAAACCCAGCCGGGAACAAATGACCTAAGATATTTATGCAATGATGTGACGCATTGCTAAGGCTTTAGGGCAATTCTTCGCAGTTTTGCTGGCACATATGTTATCAGGTGAAAAGGTAAACACTCTGGTTCGACCCTTAAAGGTTTTAACAGTCTGTCCCCAGTCTCCTTTCCAGTTCATCTTTTTCCACTTTCCCATCAATCTCATACGCTCTTCTTCCTGAACACTTCTCCATTTCTATGCACGTTGCGTGTATACCGCTTATGCCTGGCAGAGACCTCTATCTGCTCTCCAGCACATTTTTCTCTCTCTTTTTTTTTTAGTTCACTATAGGGTACAGTCACTTGCCAGAAATATACAAAGGGAAAGTGAGAAAGCACCCTCTAGTGGGTATGGTCACATTGCAATCCCTTCTCCATTTTCTTCTTGGGATTCTAGGCATGCATACACAAACGTTTGGCCTGTTTTACAAGCATGCTGTGCAGTTGTCCATGTGGGATCCAGTTACCTTAACCAACATGGGCATCTTGGATGAGTGAAATACAATATTGTAAAAATAAGAACAAGCTAAAACTGCATATTGTCTCACAATTTGCTTTTGTTTTTGCTTTTTCAAAGAATTATTCATTCCATTTTATTTATTATTATTATTAATATTATTATTATTACTACTTTTAAATTGCTATAGTTGCCAGATACACACACACAGAGAGGGAGCAAGCTTCCAGGTCCAGGACGTGAACTGTGGTCAGCCAGGTGGAAGTCCAGCGACATAGCCATTACACTAACTGCTGGTCCCTTTATGTGCACTCTTCATGTTTTCTGTCAAGTGCTTTCTATAATGATTTCTCCCTCCCCCCTTTTTTTCTTTTTAGGCTTTTGCCATAGGGTGTGTACACTCACCAGAGACAGAAAGAGGGAAAGTGAGAAATCACTCCTCAGGGAGGATGACCACACTGCGATCCCTTCTCCTCCTGGAATTTTGGGCATGTACACACATGTGGCTGATGTGATGTTCAAGCTGCCAAGTATGGGACTTGAACCACAGTTAGCCATATGGGAATCCAGCACCTAACTACCATGCTCTCTGCTGGCCCTTATAATACTTTTCCTAGCTCCTTAGACTCAAGTAATCTTATCCTTCTCCGAACTTCCATTTTTATACTCCCGTAGCATTTGTAGAATTACAATTGTTTTCTAATTAGTATCTCTTCACTTGCTCATGGGTACTTTAAAGGAGGAGACCAAATTGAGTTGTTCTGTCCTTTGTTAAACTAGATGAAAAGTCTGCAGTGCGCAAGTGCTCTCTCCCTGTTCAGTGGGTGTTTATAAAAGGGGAAGAGAAGTGGGAGTAGAAAGACTCTTTGTTACCAATGCTCTACATTGGTATAAACATATGCTCCTTTAAAAATGTAGTCACACATAGAGATGAGGGAGATTCAAAATGTCTGTGGAAAAAGGAATTACAAATATGAGATGATTTTAGTACAAAGAAATGAAAATCCGTGCTGCATAGTTTTCTCAGCATATGCACTTTCCATGAACTTTTTGAAAATTCCTGTCATCTATAAAAGTACTCACTATGTGTGTCATCCCTTCTCCTCCTGGAATTTTGGGCATGTACACACATGTGGCTGATGTGATGTTCAAGCTGCCAAGTATGGGACTTGAACCACAGTTAGCCATATGGGAATCCAGCACCTAACTACCATGCTCTCTGCTGGCCCTTATAATACTTTTCCTAGCTCCTTAGACTCAAGTAATCTTATCCTTCTCCGAACTTCCATTTTTATACTCCCGTAGCATTTGTAGAATTACAATTGTTTTCTAATTAGTATCTCTTCACTTGCTCATGGGTACTTTAAAGGAGGAGACCAAATTGAGTTGTTCTGTCCTTTGTTAAACTAGATGAAAAGTCTGCAGTGCGCAAGTGCTCTCTCCCTGTTCAGTGGGTGTTTATAAAAGGGGAAGAGAAGTGGGAGTAGAAAGACTCTTTGTTACCAATGCTCTACATTGGTATAAACATATGCTCCTTTAAAAATGTAGTCACACATAGAGATGAGGGAGATTCAAAATGTCTGTGGAAAAAGGAATTACAAATATAAGATGATTTTAGTACAAAGAAACGAGAATCCATGCTGCATAGTTTTCTCATCATATGCACTTTCTATGAACTTTTTGAAGATTCCTGTCATCTATAAAAGTACTCACTATGTGTGTCATATACTGTGCTAAGCAATTTATGCAGTTTTCATTTAATCCTCACAAGGGCCTTTAAGGTAGGTAATAGTAATGCGAGTATTTTACAAGTGAAGAAATAGAAACAACTAAGGTTTTAAATGATCTTCCCAAGGTCACAAAGCTCCTAATGGAGCATAGATTCAAATTCAGATAGTGTGACTCCAAAGCTCAAGACTTCATCAGTTATTCATTTATATATTTTCAGAGGTTTTCACCTTAGAGTGCATGCACTTACCAGAGAGAGAGAGAGAGATACAGAGACAGAGACAAAGATAGGTAAAGTGAGAAATCATAACCCCCCTCCTGGGGGGAGGGGGTGGCCACGCTGCAATCCCTTCTCCTCCCGGGATCTTGAGCATGAATGCACACACACCCGGCATGATTTTCAAGCCACTGGGTCCAGGACTAGAATTGCGGTCTGCCACAATTGTGGGAATCCAGTGATGTAACTGCTAAACCATCTGCTGGCTCCAGTTCATCTGTTACTTTTAATGATCTTTCATCAAACCTGTGGTGGACATTTTAGTTTTTGTTTTCTTTTGTTTTTCTACCTATCTCTCATTTTAGAAGTTGAAACGTGCAGACATTTTCCTAACTCCCTTTGCAGTTAGGATGTAGGTGTGTAACCCAGGCTTGACTAAATAGATGCACCTGCCAGTGTCTAAAACGCCTACTTGTTTGACAGTTTTTTTTTTTTTTTTTTTTTTTTTTTTTTTTTTTTTGAGAGATTTTTGCTATAGGGCATGTGCGCTGGCCAGAGAGACAGAGAGATAGAAAGCAAGAAATAACCCCCTGGGGTGGATGGCCACGCCGCAATCTCTTCTCCTCCATTCTCCTCTCGGGATCTTGGGCATGCATGCACACGCCTGACGTGAGTTTAAGCCACTGCATTCAGGACGCGAACCGCAGTCGACTACATGGGAGTCCAGCGACATAGCCATTACACTAACTGCTGGTCCCAGGCCTTGATCAGAGATGTTGAAATGAGAAAGAATGGGCATCTTGGATGAGTGAAATACAATATTGTAAAAATAAGAACAAGCTAAAACTGCATATTGTCTCACAATTTGCTTTTGTTTTTGCTTTTTCAAAGAATTATTCATTCCATTTTATTTATTATTATTATTAATATTATTATTATTACTACTTTTAAATTGCTATAGTTGCCAGATACACACACACAGAGAGGGAGCAAGCTTCCAGGTCCAGGACGTGAACTGTGGTCAGCCAGGTGGAAGTCCAGCGACATAGCCATTACACTAACTGCTGGTCCCTTTATGTGCACTCTTCATGTTTTCTGTCAAGTGCTTTCTATAATGATTTCTCCCTCCCCCCTTTTTTTCTTTTTAGGCTTTTGCCATAGGGTGTGTACACTCACCAGAGACAGAAAGAGGGAAAGTGAGAAATCACTCCTCAGGGAGGATGACCACACTGCGATCCCTTCTCCTCCTGGAATTTTGGGCATGTACACACATGTGGCTGATGTGATGTTCAAGCTGCCAAGTATGGGACTTGAACCACAGTTAGCCATATGGGAATCCAGCACCTAACTACCATGCTCTCTGCTGGCCCTTATAATACTTTTCCTAGCTCCTTAGACTCAAGTAATCTTATCCTTCTCCGAACTTCCATTTTTATACTCCCGTAGCATTTGTAGAATTACAATTGTTTTCTAATTAGTATCTCTTCACTTGCTCATGGGTACTTTAAAGGAGGAGACCAAATTGAGTTGTTCTGTCCTTTGTTAAACTAGATGAAAAGTCTGCAGTGCGCAAGTGCTCTCTCCCTGTTCAGTGGGTGTTTATAAAAGGGGAAGAGAAGTGGGAGTAGAAAGACTCTTTGTTACCAATGCTCTACATTGGTATAAACATATGCTCCTTTAAAAATGTAGTCACACATAGAGATGAGGGAGATTCAAAATGTCTGTGGAAAAAGGAATTACAAATATAAGATGATTTTAGTACAAAGAAACGAGAATCCATGCTGCATAGTTTTCTCATCATATGCACTTTCTATGAACTTTTTGAAGATTCCTGTCATCTATAAAAGTACTCACTATGTGTGTCATATACTGTGCTAAGCAATTTATGCAGTTTTCATTTAATCCTCACAAGGGCCTTTAAGGTAGGTAATAGTAATGCGAGTATTTTACAAGTGAAGAAATAGAAACAACTAAGGTTTTAAATGATCTTCCCAAGGTCACAAAGCTCCTAATGGAGCATAGATTCAAATTCAGATAGTGTGACTCCAAAGCTCAAGACTTCATCAGTTATTCATTTATATATTTTCAGAGGTTTTCACCTTAGAGTGCATGCACTTACCAGAGAGAGAGAGAGAGATACAGAGACAGAGACAAAGATAGGTAAAGTGAGAAATCATAACCCCCCTCCTGGGGGGAGGGGGTGGCCACGCTGCAATCCCTTCTCCTCCCGGGATCTTGAGCATGAATGCACACACACCCGGCATGATTTTCAAGCCACTGGGTCCAGGACTAGAATTGCGGTCTGCCACAATTGTGGGAATCCAGTGATGTAACTGCTAAACCATCTGCTGGCTCCAGTTCATCTGTTACTTTTAATGATCTTTCATCAAACCTGTGGTGGACATTTTAGTTTTTGTTTTCTTTTGTTTTTCTACCTATCTCTCATTTTAGAAGTTGAAACGTGCAGACATTTTCCTAACTCCCTTTGCAGTTAGGATGTAGGTGTGTAACCCAGGCTTGACTAAATAGATGCACCTGCCAGTGTCTTTGAGCTGAGGATAAGGGACATAAAGAGGCAGAGATAGTGGCAAATCCAGAGGCATTGAGGTGGCAGTATCAGGGGCAGCACCAGCTGAAGTCCCATGCCTGGTAACCTGTGGTACCCACTGTTCAGTGGGGGGAGGAAGGAGAGTGGTGGTGGTTTCCTCACCAGAGAGCCTAGGTGGTATGCTTCTGCTATGGTCCAGCCCTGCCTCCATCCCATGTCAGGTGTTGTTTCTAAGCCTGGCTGCAATAGGGTTGAAAATTCCTTGAGTTATTAAGCAGCTCTGCGATAGATGCTCTTTTCTGCTTTTAAATCAACCAGAGTTGGCTTCTGTGGTTTGCAGCCAACAGCCCTCACTGGTATCACACCATTGTCTTGAATCTGAGATGACTCCCACACATATCATTCTTGACTGGAAGAAAAATATATAAGTACCCAGAATTTTATCATAGTTCAGTAGGGTAACTGTGTCAGACTGCAACAAATGTGTATCGTTGGGAAAAAAAATTCTAGCTTATCCACATGACTTCCTATTTATGGTTTATACAGTAATTTGCATGGATGGTTATGAGACGTTTCAAAATCTTACTACAAAACTAGAATCCCAAAATGGACTTAAGAGAGGTCTTCGTGAAACATGTATATTATGAAAAAACTATGCATGAATTTCAAACGTTTTGCATCAAAATTAATTCATACTTTAATTTCCCTTTTAATTTACCAGATAGTGTGCGCACTTTCTGGGGACAGAAAGGAAGAGAGAAAAACATGAAAGCATCTTCCATCGAGCATGGTCACACTGCAACTCCTTCTCTTTCATCTTGCCCTCCTTTTGGGAGCTGGGGCATGCACACATACGTACCTGGCATGTTTCTCAAGCGTCAGGATCCAGGACTTGAATTGCAGGCTCACTCACTGAGATCCAACTGCCTTAGTGACCAGACCATAGGCTGACCCTTAATTTCCTTATTCCACAAATTATTTTAAGTATCCTAGCATACTATTTAATGTAATTTAATTAATACACCTAACTCTAGGGCTTAACATTTTCATAATAAATTTGGCCTATGAATAATAATAATAATAATAAATAATAAATACCTTTCCTGCTCATTATTGGCAAAGCGACTTCCCAATGAGCCAGCAGCTGGCATGGTGGTTAAAGCACTGGACTCTCACATGCCTGACAATCCTAGCATACTATTTAATGTAATTTAATTAATACACCTAACTCTAGGGCTTAACATTTTCATAATAAATTTGGCCTATGAATAATAATAATAATAATAAATAATAAATACCTTTCCTGCTCATTATTGGCAAAGCGACTTCCCAATGAGCCAGCAGCTGGCATGGTGGTTAAAGCACTGGACTCTCACATGCCTGACAGCTGTTTGAGTCCTGGACCTGGCAGCTTCAAAATCATACTGGACCTGTGTGCTGGACCTGTGTGTGTGTTTATGTACATGCCCAAAATCCTTAGAGGAGAATGGAGGAGAAGAGATTGTGGCATGGCCATCCCCCTTGCGGGGGAGAAGAGGTGATTTCTCACTTTCCTTCTCTCTGTCTGTCTCTCTCCAGCACATGCACATGCCATATGGCAAAAACCTAAAAAATAAAATAAAATGAAATAACAAAAAAGACTTCCCCAAATTTTAATATTTAAAAAACCAAGACCATAGAGGAAGTTGAATGCCTAAACTATTTCATATAATTGGACTCATAAGAGTCTTAACTTCTGATGTGGAGGAAAAGATGATGGTTCATGTAAAGGTTATTGATAAGATTCAAGATGCATTCACCTTTTTCTTTTTTGGAGAGGTTTTCGCTATAGGGCACGTGCGCTCGCCAGACAGACAGAGAGAGACATAGAGACAGAAAGTGAGAAATCACCCCCCAGGGGGGGATGGTCATGCTGCAATCCCTTCTCCTCCATTCTCCTCTCAGGATCTTGGACACACATGCACACGCACCCGGCGTGAGTTCTGGACCACTGGGTCCGGGACGCGAACTGCGGTCGACTACGTGGGAGTCCAGCAACATAGCCATTACGCTAACTGCTGGTTCCCAAGATGAATTCACCTTGAAGGAAATACAATGTGATTAACAGGTAACTAATCCCTGTGGCCTAGGGATGAGGGAGTTGAGCTTATAGTTTGACAAGGGGGTTATGATTAAATGGCATCTCTGAACTGTGGGAGAAGCTATTGCTTCACATAGCCAAGCAGTCTTCTGCGACATCAGATATCAGACAGGAATAAACCTTACAGAGGCCAGGGGTTTGACCTTAGTGAGTCTAGACATACTAACATGATTATCATTACTCTAATCAGATTATAAAGTAAACACTCCACAAAGCAAAGAATCTCACAGGGTTGTTATTTAGAAGATAATGAAAAGCTGCTTTCCATCTCTCTTGAGAACCCAAAGGGGAGGAATGAGGTGTTTTGCAGGATGAAAGAGGCTGGTTAGATCTGCGGCTCTCAACCAGGGGTGATTTGGTAGTGTCTGAAGACATTCTGGGTCATTGCATCTTGTTGGTGGGTTGAGACAGCATCTAGTTGTAAAGATATCCCCAAATACACAGGACAGCCCCCAAAACCATACAAAGAAGTACCTGCCAGGTTGAAAAGTCTGAATCTGAAGTTTATATAAATACTGGAATGCATTTATAGGCCCTGGACTGCTCTGAGGTGAGGGAAAGCACCCTGCTTCAGGGAACAAAATTCAAAAGCGTGCCAAAAAGGGGCTGGCAGGTGGCGTGGTGGTTAAGGGTACTGAATTCCCACACGGCCGACGGTGGTTTGAATCCCAGACCTGGCGGCTTGCTTTCTCACTTTCCCTCTCTTTCTATCTCTCTGTCTATGTTTGGTCAAATTAAAAAATAATAATAATAATAACAAATGGAATTAAATAAATAATCTTTTTAAAAAGAAGGGTGCAATAAAAACCTCACTCAATCAAGAGTAACAGTATTTTAAAACTGAAAATCAATGCAAAAAAGTCCATCATGAGTAATATTTCAAAAGTTTACAGAGCAAATCCAGCAGAGAGAGGATTAAAGTAAGGGCGATGAAGTGGTATCTTGATTACTGATGTTTTGAGGGCCCCCCCCCCCGTCAAATTTTGTACCTAAGGCAAGTGCTTCAGTTCCTTCACCCTAGTCCCAGCCCATTGGATCATCAAGGGTGTGGAACCATTTTAACTAAAAGGTGATTTGAGTTGCTTATTACTAAATTGGGGATAGTCAAGCCTGGTGAAGGTAAAGGAGAAGGCCTAGTTCTGGAATTTGGGATTTTAATGAATATGAATGTGTTAATAAAGTAGTAGGCTCCTTGCTAAGCAAGTTGCCTGGAAGTTCTCTAATCTGTAATTTGACTTCGAATGTCCAAGATCATTTTCATTAATAGCAGTAGTATATGAATGGCATCCGAAAGAAGTATGTGGCCTTTAGAAACCCTCTCCTCCTTCTCCTCCTTCTTTTTCTATTTAGTTTATGCTATAGGGTGTATGCTCCTGCCAGAGGGAGAGGGAAAGTAAGAAACCACCTCCTAGCAGGGATGGCTATGCCACAATCTTTTCTCCTATATTATCCTCTTAGGATTTGGGGCACACACATGTGCCTGGTGTGATTTTCATGCCACCAGGTCGAGGACTTGAACTGCACATCAGTCATGTGGCATCCAGTGCCTTAACCTCCATGCTACTTGCTGGCCCCTTGAAACATTCTTCTATTGCAACTCATTTTTTTAGAAAAATAATGGGTTGTTATTTAGGAGGCAAGTGACTTTTCCATTTTACTTAGCATGTAAACCATTACTCTTATTCATTCTCTCCTCTCTCCAATCCCATTTCACTACGAAAGTAACTTAGCATTATTTTTGAGCTGCATTGATATTGAGAAATTAGTTTACATTACTTGTCCCTTTCCCCACAAATGACTTAGATGGACTTCTTGGAAGGAAGATTTTAAGTGTTTTTCCTTCTGACAAGCTTGGAGAAATAGTCTATCTACATCTACTTATGACTTTTATTTATGTGGAATGTAGAGTACTTACGATGGAATGCCCATCTCCTCAGAAATGCCAGATGCAAGTTTCAAGATAATTCACTATCCTGAGCAGGACCAGATAGACAGTTATAAAAACTTACAGTAATATCACTAATGAGAAATGTGGTCTCGGATTCATATCAGAACAAACACTAAGCATCACAGATTGCCTTCCATTCATTTCCACGGCTTCCGTCTGGGAGCAGCTGGCCCTTTAGGGTACCTGCATTTAGTAAGTGCGCTCGTGCGTGAAGTAACTGGATATGTTACCCACCACGTCCCACATCCTGCCACTGAACCCAACTGACACATGTACGTTCCTTTTGATCTATGCTAACCATCTCTATCTCAAGGCGAATCTCAGCTTCCTATCTGTTATTCTAAAAAACTCTTTAATCAGAGGATACACCAAGTTGGGTTGAATTATAGGGTTTGTGTTCTGTTTTTTTTTTTTTTTTTCTCTGTTAGAAACAAAACAACATCAAACTTGGGCTTCTTCCAAACCATTTAATCATTGCTATTTTGATGAGCTATTTCGTGTTTATTTCTTGAAGAGAAAAAGAAGAAAACATTAAGGAACTAAATGGTAGCTGGCTAGATGAAGAAAGATTCTAATTTAATTTAAATGACCAAAGCTAGACATATCCAAATGTTTTTACCTGTTTTTTTTTCTTTTTTTTTTCCTTGTACAGTGTCGAATGGAAGTTCATGTACGTATATCCACTGCTTATGCGAAGGACATATTGTTTAGGATTCTAAATTTCTGAGCTTCTTCAGTGCTACAAGGCTACTGTTTTCTTGCAACAGAAAATTCAGATCCATCAGAAGAGGGCAGTGCAGAGCACTGAGTGGACAGCACGTTGCCTTGGAGTAGAAGTCCTGCAGCAACTTTGGGATTATGCATTTTGACTAAGGATAGGTCATAGAATAGAAGTTATACGTCTCTAGGTTTACCTAGTCATAAAACAGTCATGAAAATGCTTAAGTTCCTTCATACCAACTATATGAATAAAAGGCTTGTGGGCTACGTTTTGCTATATAGAAGAAAATGAACTTTGTCTCCTGGAGAATTTTAGCTAGATCTTCAGAAGTAAGGGATGGAGAGTTTGAGATAGTTAACGTGTTGGTTCTCTTTTCTATATTCCTTTCCTCTAAACAGATATTACACTACTTACTGTATATATTCTCTTTTTTTTTTTGGAGAGGTTTTTGCTACAGGGTGTGTGCACTTGCCAGGAAGACAGAGAGAAACAGAGAGACAGAAAGTGAGAAATCACCCTCCAGGGAGGATGGCCACACCACAATCCCTTCTCCTCCATTCTCCTCTCGGGATCTTGAGCATGCATGCACACGTGCCTGGCGCGAGTGGGAGGGAATTGAACCACAGTTGACTACATGGGAGTCCAGTGACATAGCCATTACGCTAACTGCTGGTCCCATTATTGGATATATTTTTATAAATACATACTGTGTGAATTAAGGGGTTGGTGAATAAATCAAAAGTTCATCACAGTGCCAGCCTATGGCCTGGTGATTGGGGGAGCCAGATCCCACACAGCTGATTGCACTGTTTGAATCTCGGCCTCAGCAGCTGGAGAAACCATGCCATGTGCCTACGTGGATGGATGCTCTGAATCCTCACAGGGTGACAAAATAGAGGAGAAGGGATTGCCTCACAAGGGGTGCTTGCACACTCTTCATGGCAAATTAAAAATAATAATAACAGGGACCAATAGATGGCAAAAGGGTTACATTTCTAGACTCCCATGTAGTCAACTGTGGTTCGAGTCCCAGACCTGGAGGCTTAAAACTCATACTGGGCACATATGCGTGTGTGTCCAATATCCTGAGGGGAAAATGAAGAAGGGATTGAGGCAGGGCCATTCCCCTGGGGGGTGATTTCTCGCTTTCTGTCTCTCTCCAGCAAGCACATGTGCCCAATAGCAAAAATCTTTCTAAATTTTTTTTTCTGTCTCTCTGTCTCTCCAGCAAGCCCATGTACCCAATAGCAAAAATCTTTCTAAAAAATTAATAATAATAACAACAATAATAAAAAGACTAAACAGTTAATTGCAATTTTTAAGGATTGTTTCAGGAAACTTTGGCCTTGGTCATTTATAAAATATGGACCACAGTGTATTTCTTACTGATGTTTATGCTAATCCATGCTGATAGGATAGAATCTTATGATGCTTTGAACAGAATTATACAGCTACTTAAATAAGCTATTACTTCATCATTGAAGGCATAAACTCAGTGGCTCAAATATTGTCCTTTTTTCCACTCTACTCTCTGTGTTGCAACCTAACTTCAGTTGTTTCAAAACAATGTCTTCAATTGTGCTATTCTTTTCGTTTTTGTGTATATTTAAATTTTTCTTAATAAAAATGTTTTTAAAACCTTCCAAACAATTGCCTTATTTTTGTTTTACTTTGATGCATTACTCGGCCCAGGAAGGTGAAGTGGTTAGTATTGTCAGCCCCACCTTACAAGAGAGGAGAGAGGCAGCTGAAGTTCTGCCCCATCCACTCTGGTGGAGCACCGGGAGAGTGACATATGGTCAAAAGCTTTGTAAGGAAATAGAGAGCTGTGTGCCTACCGTAGGTGGCAGAGGACAGGAGCCATCTCCTCTGAGAGACCAACTGTGACTCTGGAGTCCTCGGGTTGGCCCACCCAGAGGTAGTCACTATCTCTGTTATTGGAGTGCTCTGGCCTTCTCAGCAGTGGCAGCTCCTTCGGTGAAGTCTACGAGGCCAGTAGAAAAGGCTCTTTACCACCAGAAGTGATGCCTTAGCTCCCACCTGTGCTAGACTTACTAGGATGACCAATGTGAACAGAGGAACTTCTACATCTGGGAACTCCTTCAAATCCCAGCAAATTGGGTTGGTTGGGGTCAAATCTGATTTTGTAAAAGTTAGTTATGTGGGACCAGCCAGTAATGTGGTGGTTGAGACAGCTGGATCCCACATGGTCAATTGCACAGTTTCAGTTCTGAACAAGGAGCCTTGAAAAACATGTGGGGTGTACGTGCATGTGTTCCTAACATCCTGAAAGGAGGGAGAGATGGAGAAGGGATTGTTGTGTGACATGCCCATACAGGTGCTTCCTCACTTTTCCTCTCTCTCTCATCTCCAGTGAGTGCACATGTCCTCTGATAAACTGAAAAGACAAAACAAAACAAAACACATTGATGTGAGTCTCATAAAGCACATCCAATTAATGTGTAGACATCCACTATGTGAAGGAGTAGTGTATTTACAATAACTCCTATCCTGCAGCGTAGACTAGGTTTCCATAAGTTTGCTTGGATAGTGGTAAAATGCAGTTGCCAGAGAGCAAGGTGGCAGGACAGTGTAATTTTGGGACTGTGTTAAAAACTTAGAGGGATCAGCAGATGGCGGAATGATTGCGTTGCTGGACTCCCACGTAGTTGACCACTGTCCAAGTCCTGGAGATGGTGACTTAAAACTCATGCCGGGCATGTATGTGTGGGTGCCCAAGATCTCGAGAAAAGAATGGAAGAGAAGGAATTACAAAACACCCATTCCCCCTGTGGGGGCGGTGGTGATTTTTCACTTTCTGTTTCTCTGTCTCTGTCTTTCCAGTGAGTGCATGCACCCTATAGCAAAATATCTCTCTCTCAAAAAAAATAAAAAAATAAAAAAAATTTTTAAAAAAAGATAAAGAAGAAACACATAGAATTATTTTCTTTTATAGCTCAGCCCTGCTCTACTATTCCCATTGCATGAATGGATAGGCTAAACGCATAAAACCTACCTTTGTGTTACATACACTTTTAGAAGAGGACAGAGGGTGAGGAGCTGCTTATGATGGGATAGGAGAGGGAGTGCTATTTCCGTTTGACATAATAATAGCATTAGCTTGGAAAAATTATCCAGAGTCATGTGGAAGCCACATTGGTTTAATTCAAACCCGGTAAGTCCAGTTGTTTATAACATTTCCTTAAGCAGCCCATCCTATTTGTTATACCTGATGTAGTACTAGCAGACCCTCCCCCCCAAATACATAGTTGGAGTCATTGAAAAAGTAAAAACAGAGTAGAAAAACAAAAAAAGATGCACCAAGATAAGAGTGAGTAAGACTGGGACCAAAAGTGTAAGAAAATAAAACATTTCCGTTTAGATCTTTTAAATTTATATTTTTAACTAATCTGAGGTCTGAGTATCCTAGAAATATCTAGCCCAGGCAAGACTAAATGGGAAAGATAGTTGTTTTTTTTTTTTTTTGCTATAGGGCGCATGTGCTTGCCA
>NW_006159809.1:10032556-10091145 GCF_000334495.1 Tupaia belangeri chinensis
CCCCCAGGGGGGATGGCCATGCCGCAATCCCTTCTCCTTCATTCTCCTCTCGGGATCTTGGGCATGCACGCACACGTGCCTGGCATGAGTTTTAAGCCACTGGGTCCGGGACGCAAACCGCGGTCAACTACATGGGAGTCCAGCGACATAGCCATTATGCCAACTGCTGGTCCCCAAGATAGATTTGTTGTTAATAGTAACTTATTCGACATTCATTTTACATGTATTTTCATTATGTGATTGTTTCTTTTCCCCTTGGCGAATCTCCAGAGAGTAAACTGATCTTTAAACCTGACAATTGGGTTCAAATGATTTCCCAGATAAGCAAGAGTATTTTTCTTCCTGAACATTTCCCCCATTATTGTAAGGCTAATCAATGTCAGTGAGAGAAGTTATCTACATTCTGAAATGAAAAGGAATTTATCAAATATCTGTTAAATTACGATCCGCATAGATCTTTACAGTGAGCTAAAATACCATTAGTTCTTGGGACCAGCAGAGGCATGATGGTTCCATTGTTGGACTCCCACCTAGTTAACTGTGGTTCAAGTCCCGGACTAGGCAGCTTAAAACTCAGTTGGCACGTGTGCATGTGTGCCCTAAATCCTGAGAGAATAGAGAAGGGATTATGGTGTGGCCATTCCCCCTAGGGGATGATTTCTCACTTTCTGTCTGTGTCTCTGGTGAGCACACACGCCCTATAGCAAAAATCTCTTTCTCAAAAAAAAAAAAAAATCATTAGCTCTTTGACTCTCAATGTGTTGTTCTAAACCAGCAGCATCAGTGACACCTGGAACTTGTCAGGTAGGAAAATTCCAGGTCTCCTGCCCCAGACCTGCTGAATCAGGAGCTCTGGGCTGGAGTAGGGGAACAGCAGTCCATGTTGTAACAAGCCCATGAAATTTTCTGGTGCACACTCGAGTCTGAGAACCATTGCATGTGTGTATTTACAGGGGTGGTTTTTATTTCTAATCATTTGTTTTACCACAAGGATAAGCTTTACCAATCAGATCAGCTGCATTGTAAGAAGTTCATCTATTCCACAAAAACTGAGGATACCTGCCCAGTGCTTCCTTTAACAGGCGATGCACACCTGAAACTTACAGCATAGATCTAGCATAAAAGTCATATTGTTAACTGTTTTATTTATATATATATATATATATTAGAGACAGATTTTTGCTGTTGGGCACGTACACTCACTGGAGAGACAGACAGATGCAGAGAGACAGGAAGCGAGAAATCACCTTTCAGGAGAGGTGGTCACATCCCTTCTCCTTCATTCGACCGGCATGAGTTTCAAGCCATCAGTCTGGGACTCAAACCACAGTCAACTACGTGGGAGTCCAGCAATGTAACCATTACACCACCTGCTGATCCCGTTAAGTAATATTTATACAAAATAATTTTCAAAGCTTATTAATTTATTCCATGAGCTAGAGAGACAGAGAGAAAGAGAGACAGTATCTCCATCAGGGTCCTGACACTGTGATTATGGGCGTAAGAGGGAGGTCTCCAGACAAGAACCCAAGGATCCAGCAACCCTACTTCTAAATATTTATCGGTAAGAAATAAAAATGTATATTCACATAAAGATTTGTACCTGAATGTTCACAGCTCTTTTATTCATCTTTTTTACTCAGAAACCATCGTGCTGCACAAAAGGAGGCGGATAAGAAAGACATATTTGGGAATCCACTTACATAAAGTTCCACAACTGGCAATATCAAACCACAGTGATAGAAATGCAATGGTTTCTTGGGAGGGAGGGGGAATGCCTGGAAATGGGATGCATGAATTTTCTGGGAACTGTTTCATAGCTTGATTACTATGGTCTACACAGTTGTCATAATTCACTGGATTGCAGAGTCAAAATGTATGCATTTTACTGTATGTAAATTCATCTCAATAAAATTGATTTTTTAAAAAAAAATTTGATGACCTAAAGTACTTTGCTTCTTGGCTCCTCACAATCTATTCTCAGGATTTGATTCATTTTTTGTGTATACACACTACACAGGTTTTAAGCCTCCACTTATTTAAGCCACCTACAGAGCCCACAACATTATAGTTTTTGTATTAGTTTCTAGGGTTGTTGTAACAACCTACTGCACACTGGGTAGCTTAGGTAATAGAACTGTTTTGTCTGACAGTTACAGAGGAAAGAAGTCCATTACCCAGGAACCAGCGGGGTTGGTTCCTTTTGAGAGCTGTGAGGGAGAACTGTTCTAAGCCCCTTTCCTAGCTTCTGGTAGCTTGCTGGAAATCTTTAGTGTTCCTTGCTTTTACATGAATCATTCCAAAGTCTGCCTTCATGTTCACATGACCTTCTCCTGCTCTATCTAATATTCCCTTTGCTGTAAGGATGCTAGTTGCACTGAATGGGCCCATCCTAAAGGCCTCATCTTAACTCGATCATTTGCAAAGATCCCAATCAAATAAGGTCGTATTCACAGATAACAGAGGTTAGAGCTTCAACTTCTTTTGAGGAACACAGTTCAACCTGTAATAGCTGTTTACAAATAAACATAGAGGTATGGGTTTTGGCTTCGTGAAAGTAGTCATCTCAGTGAAGCCATGAGTCTGAGGAATCCTTGCTTGTCCTTCCTGCCTATTATGTTATCTTGATCTGGGCCAATGTCCACAGTGTAAACATAATGAACGAATTGATTAGGGTACAAAGCAAATGTTCAGGCAGAGGTGAGCACATGCACACCATATGCTGCTATTCTGTTCACTCATTGGCTGATTTACGTGAAAGGCTTAAAGTATATACCGTCTACCTAGAAAGGTTTCTTTAAAACAGTATGGCTATTGCTGCAGTTATCTTTAAAGTCTGTTTTTGAGAACTCGGAAGCTGTAATAGCTATAAACTCCGCCAATAAGCCAACAGCAACATTTTTCATCAGTGTAATTTTACTTCCTTTTTCAGAGTGAAAAATTTCAAGACTAACTTTTTTATTTTTTAGTTTTTACTTTTTATTTATTTTTTTTAAATTGCCAAATGGCATGTGTGCTCGCCAGAGAGCGACAGAGAGGAGAGAATACCCCCAGTGTGGTATGGTCACACACAGTCCCTTCTCCATTTCTTTACCCTGTCGGGTTTGGTGCATGCACACACAGGTGCCCAGCATGCTTTCAAGATGCCAGGGCTGGAATTAGAGTCACAGTTTTCCGTGTGGAATCTGGCTACCTTATCGAGTAGGCTATGGAGGAAGCAAAGGTCTATCCACCTATTTTTAAATGTGATATTTACTTCATTCTGCAATTTTCTAATGAAAGTACCAAAATGTTCTTAATGGACTAAACTGTATCTGCCTTGCTTTTTCTTTTGTATTTCCTAATTTCAACATAATATAACATTTTTAAAGAATATTTGAAAACTGAATAAAAATCACCCAGATGCCATGGCCTCATATAACTATGTATTTTTTTCCCCTGAATCTCAGTACTCATTACCTTTAGATATACTGACCAATACAGCATATTCTTTTCCTTCATAATATAATGTACTTCGTTTTGCTAACACTTTCGTTATTATAACACTTCACTATATTTGTGTTTAGTCCAAGTAAAATGATGCCAGTTTGTTTGTACTAACCACTATTTACATTTACTAGCCTTTTACAAAATACAGTAGCCAAAAAGATTAATCTAATCAGTCAACTAACCACTCTACTAGGAGGTAGATTGATAGTAACAGGTACTTCAAAGACATTAGAGAAGTAGAGAAGAGGTCACCGTCTTTAGAACCTGGAAATCTAGTCGAGTCATTTATAAACAGTGTGCCAGATCTGAACTCAAATCAGATTTCCCACTGTGTTTATCTGCACCTGATACGTTGATGCCACCTTCTCTGGCTATTAGATGACTGCAGCTATGACCCAACTTGCTGATGAAAGTGAGAGCAAAAATGAGTAATAGAGGAACCCACCTGGGGACAGTTCCCTGGGAACTGCAGTGGTATGTTGGCCACCACGCGAGAGAATCAGTGAGACTTAATTCTTTCAAGATTTTTGTTTTTAGGGCCAAGAGGTACTTGGGGAAATGTAATGAAAATATCACTAATAAGAAAGTGAGACAATGTTTATTACCTGGTATGAAAAAGACAAATATACTATTGATATAAGATGTGAAAACAGGTTCTTCCCTCATTTGGAATTCAAAAATTACACATCAGTGATGGCTGCTAATAAAAATGAGAAATTTCTATGACTAGCCCTATAGAACAAACCAAAAATAGCAAATAAAACTACAAAACATCTTACTCTTGCTTCCCATTAAATACTGTGTTTTTGAACATGGAGAATTAATTATGTTACTGATGAGATTAAGCCTATTTTGGTCATTTAGATTTTCAAATTCATTATCTCTTATATCCAGATGCAAATATTTCACCCTAGGGACAGGGGATTTCTAGAAGAACTACCAGCAAATAGGGCCCTCTTCGTGAATAGCTATTTATTTTCCAGTTAGCAAAGGTCATAGCATAGAGCAAGCCCAACATGGTACAAATTACTACCAGTGTTTTTGCTTAAAGATTTCCAATCTTGTTTTGTTAGTAAGATAATCATTTCTACATTTCAGTTCATTTTGTTAGCTTAAACAGGTTTTTGAGATGGTCTGGATAATTTTTCAACTTCGAAGTTCATTTAGTTTTTATAGTTCCAGCCTTTCTTTGGGAAAGTGTCTCTTCAAATATTTATCATGATTTATGATCCTATAAATAAATCTGCACTGAGAACAAACAATGGCGAACTGATACTACAACTGGACCCACACGAAGATCTCAGGTTCTTGGCCCAGGTTTTCCTGTATATGCCAAGCACGTGTGTCTGCCTGAGATCTAGGCTGACTGAGACAGGGTGGGTCCCAGCATGGAGATTCTGTTACAAGTGCTTCTCTCTTTCTTGTTTTGTCTCCCTCTCGTGGGATAAACTTTTAAAATTAACTTTAAATAAATGAATCTTCATGAAAAAGGCTATTCTCAACACAGGTACCCCAAGATCTCATTATAAGTCCCATAAAATCCCATTGTATTGGAGACAGTGGTGTTGGCTTGTGGGCCTCACACCGATTATCCCCAAATCTGAGTTATAGGAGTAGAGCAGTGGTGGTGAACTTTGCCTCTCTATAGACTTTCTTTTGAATCATCCTTTTTATGGAAACTGTCAGATAACCCAATCTTCTCTTAAATTAACCCAGTTACTGAACCATAGGCATAATTAACAGCACACCCACTTTCCTATTTACTTTAGGAACCAAAAGTACTTTCTAATCATGAGTTACTGTTCTTTCTCTGATATTAAAATTAGCTTCACCAAATCAACTAAGAGGAGCTTCAGCTCCAAAATCCTAGCTTTACTTGGAATTTGGATTTCAAATGGTATTGGAACAGTTTATTAGTTGTTGTTAGTATTGTATAACAAATAACTTGGTTTTTGTTTCTGGCTCCTGGGAGGGAACCTCTTCATCCTTGGAATTTATAAAATGATAGGATTGTATTTGCTATTCATGGTGGGAGTCTCAGCCAGCATCTGAATTTTCACTAATGAGATGTCTTAAGGTGGACCCCTAGGTAGTTGCAGGATCGGTACTTGTCATACTAAAAAGATAATTTGATTCTAGGGTTGTAATTTGTTTGTTTGTTTGTTTGTTTGGAGAGGTTTTTGCTATAGGGTGTGTGTGCTCGCCAGACAGACAGAGAGCAACATAGAGACAGAAAGTGAGAAATCACCCCCCAGGGGGGATGGCCACACCACAATCCCTTCTCCTCCATTCTCCTCTTGGGATCTTGGGCACGCATGCACATGTGCCCGGCTTGAGTTTAAGCCACCGGGTCTGGGACTCGAACCACGGTCGACTACATGGGAATCCAGAGAAATAGCCATTACGCTAACTGCTGGTCCCTCTAGGGTTGTAGTTTTGCATCATGCTGTATCAGCCTGATCTCTGGGGGAGGGACAGAACTAAAGACTGAGTTCAGCCATGTGGCCAATGATTCAATCAATCATGTCTATGTAAAGGAACATGGGTCAGCATGAATAAAATAAGAATACTCTAGAACAGAAGAGAAACTGTGTAGCATTCAGGCATATTTCTTAAACTGCCACTTCCAACCTATGTAACATTAAGTTATTCACAATAAAACTCTGGACACTCAAGGTCAGGTGTGCTTCCTGGATGGTGCTGGACAGGTGATGCATCATGAGTATATGAATAGTTTCAGATCTCACATTGTGTGTCTTTCATTTGACTGTCCCTGCTCTGTATCCTTCACAATTAAATGCAATCATAGGTCCAATATTTTCCTGAGTTCTAAGAGTCACTCTAGAGAATTATTAGGCCTGAGTTATTTTTATTACATATGAACTCGGATCAGAATTCCTACTGTGTTTGTCTGCACATTGTACTTTTAAGCCTCCTTTTCTGAATCACTATTAGATGACTGCAGCTGTGGCCAAATATGCTTATGAAAGTGAGAGTGAAAGTAAAAAATAGAGGAACCCACCTGGGGTTGGTCCCCAGGACCAGTGGTATGTTGGCCACCGCAGGAGAGATTCAGTGGGCCTTAATTCTTTCAAGATTTTTACTTTTAGGATTAATAGGTACTTGGGGAATGTAATGAAAATAACACTAGTATGAAAGTGAGACAGCATTTATTAGCTGGTATGAAGCAGACAAAATATTTTATTGATATAAGACATAAAAACGAGTTTTTCCCCCCTCATGTGGAATTCAAGAATTACACATCAATGATGGTTGCTAATAAAAATGAGCAATTTCTACTATTAGTCCTATAAAACCAAGCAAAACCAGCAAACGAAACCAGTTGGTCTTAAGGGAGGTGGCCCAGAAACTTTGCAGTTTGGGCTGGTGTCTGAAGCAAGAGGAGTTTTCTGGAGGACTGTGCTCTTAGCCTATGATATTCACCCTGATTCTGGACAGTTATTGTCAAAACTGCATTGTATCAAGGAATTTATCTTTTAAGTTTTTTTAACAGAAGTAGAAGAATCTCTTATATATACATCAGAACCCATGAACACATATGTTAGTCAAGTGTCTAGTTCATTTTCTTCTCAATTTTGTTTTTTTTTTTTTTGGAGAGGTTTTTGCTATAGGGCACATGCGCTCGCCAGAAAGACAGAGAGAGAGACAGAAAGCAAGAAATCCCCAGGGGGGGATGGCCACACCAAAATCCCTTCTCCTCCATTCTCCTCTTGGGATTTTGGGCACGCACTCACATGCGCCCGGCGTGAGTTTAAGCCACCGGGTCCAGGACTTGAACCGTGGTTGACTACATGGGAGTCCAGCGACATAGCCATTACACTAACTGCTGGTCCCTCAAGTTGTTTTTTTATAGTAGACTTCTAAGTCCAAATAAAAGAACAATAGCTGTGTGTGTATTTCTTCTAGGAGTACAATGAAAAAATGATGGAATGTTTTAAACAACCACTTGCAGGCCTTTCCTTGTAGGAATTTCTAATTTCTTTGGATACTAAAGATTTAAGAGATGTGTTGAAAGACAAAATTACAACAAATTTAGTTTGAAGATCTTGGCTTTTATTCATGATCCTAGAATGGAGCAGCCCTCTAAGTCAGAACAGGTTCAAAGCAACTCTGGTATGTTGTGTGGTCAGACAACATTTATAGACCAAAAAAATGGAAATGGGGTACAGAAAACAGAAGTGTGGTACAAAGACAACTTGACTGGTAATAGCTAAGTCTTACTTTACCTGAACAGGTGGAACAGTTGACCACCTTTGTGCAGTCAGAGCTCAGCTCTTGTGACTGGCTGAAGCTCATCTCTCTCTTACTTCTAATTAAGTTCTCAAGTTACACATTCTATGGTGAGCCATAGGTACATCCAGGAGAGTTGGGGCAAGGGGAAGCTTTTAAAGATGGAGTCAGAATTTTTTAAAGATTATTTTATTTAATTTTATTGATTCATTCATTTATTTTAATTTGACTAGAGAGAACCAGAGAGAGTAAGAGAGAGAGAAAGAGAGAGAGAAAGAGAAAGTGAGAAAGCAAGACACCAGGCCCAGAACTCAAACCAGGGTCTGCCATGTGGGAGACCAGTACTTTAACCACCATGCCATCTGCTGGTCCCCGAGTCAGGATGTTTTAGTGTTTTAGCCTGGTTTATTCACTCCTATCTTATCATGTTTGAAGGCCACAGAGTAAAAAATTTATGATTTTAGTTGTACTTCACTTGTGCACTTGTATAATTGTGACTTGGCTGTTTTATGCCATTGCATGTAACACACATGTAACATGTGTGTGTCAGTTTGATTTTGGCAATGAGCCAATATTGTCTTCAGCCTCTTTAACAGAAAGGAGCACCTGGTCAGCTAGCGCTGCGCTGCCCTGCTAGCAAGCCCTGCTCTGCTTGGCCTTGGTTCAGTCTGCTCAGCCCTGATGGCCTTGCCTTTGCTTCACTTGGCTCAGCGGCTCCATGGGCTCTGAGCTCCTGGAAGGAGGAAGTGCTTCCAAGCGTTCTCCATGAGCATTACTAGCTCCAAGAGGGAGGAAACAGTTGTGAGCACGGCTATGGGCTTTGTGAGCCTACTAAGAGCTCTGTGAACTCTTAGAAACTCAGCCAGCACATAACATGGCATCAGTACCTCATGTTTTTTTCGTAACTCCTTGCACCTCTGATGGACCCATCCTTTGGAGGAGGAAAGAATCTTGCAAAACATCCACACAAGCCGTTTTGAAATAAACCTCGTCAGCTATATGTGCTTATTGCAGGAGATGGTGATCACTCATTGGTAATACTGGCTGTTGCTAAGGTAATGCTCTCATTGGAGTGACTTATATAGAATTGGTGTGGTTTTGGAGTCCTTTTAATAGTTCTTTTCATTGGTGTGTGTGCATGAGGGCTCTCTTCACAGCCTACTGATTCTGTTTTGTTTAGGTATGACATAAGTTACTCCATTTTGCTACTAACCCCTTTCACACATTTCAGAAACATCTATTGACATTTTATTTTGATTGTGAGCACGGCTATGGAGAGGTTTTCGCTATAGGGTGCGTGCGCTCGCCAGACAGACAGAGAGAGACAGAGAGACAGAAAGCAAGAAATCACCCCCCAGGGGAGATGGTCACACCGCAATCCCTTCTCCTCCATTCTCCTCTCGGGATCTTGGGCACACACGCACACGTGCCTGGCGTGAATTTAAGCCACCGGGTCCGGGACTCGAACCGCAGTTGACTACGTGGGAGTCCAGTGACACAGCCATTACGCTAACTGCTGGTTCCCAATTGACATTTTATTTTTCAAATTAGTGCTTTAAATATTGATTCTTCTAAGATGACCCTAGTTTGGAGAGGTAGGAAACATAGGACAAAGTCCAGCCTTTTTTTTTTTTTTTTTTAAACTGAGAATGTCCTCTCTGCCCCTTGAAGAATGGCAAATGATTCTACATAGAGGGTATAATGCTGAGAATTGGCTGGGTAACTATAAAAAATAATAGGTGAAAAGAGGTTTATGGGACCAGCAGTTAGCTATGTCACTGGACTCCCACGTAGTTGACTGTGGTTTGCGTCCCGGACCCGGTGGCTTAAAACTCACGCCGAGCGTGTGTGCATGCGTGCCCAAGATCCCAAGAGGAGAGTGGAGGAGAAGGGATTGCGGTGTGGCCATTCCCTCTGGGGGGTGATTTCTCGCTTTCTGTCTCTCTGTCTCTCTCTTTCTGGCGAGTGCACGCGCCCTATAGCAAAAACCTGTAAAAAAAAAAAAAAGAGGTTTAAATATACTTGCTAAATGGTGATTTATGATCACTGCAACCATTTAGGATCACAAAGTCCTTACACCAATTCTTTCTCCTTAGAAATAACATTTCAATTTAATTTTGTAATCATTATTTTGAAAAGGAGGTGATGAATGGAAACTTAAAACTGTAACTGTTTTTCTATAGCTTCATAATAGTAATAATGATAAAAAGGGGGCCAGCAGTTGGTGTAATGGCTATGTCGCTGGACCCCCATGTAGTTGACTGCAGTTTGAGTCCTGGACCCGGTGGCTTAAACTCACGCTGGGCACGTGTGTGTGTGTGCCCAAGATCCTGAGAGGAGAATGGAGAAGAAGGGATTGCATCATGGCTATTCCCCCGGGGAGTGATTTCTTGCTTTTTGTCTCTCTGTCTCTGTCTTTCTGATGAGCGCACGCGCCCTATAGCAAAAAAAAAAAAAAAAAAAAACAACTCTCCAAACTAATAATAATAATGATAAAAAGAACAGTGTGATGAACCCCCATGTACCCATCATGTAGTTGTGAGAACTTGGGCGAACAATGCTCTAGAAAGAAAAGACAAATGGAAAAGATTCACTTAAATAGTAAAGGCGAGAGCCTTCATGAGGTAAAAAAAAAATGCTGGCATTTCAAGCGTGTCTGTTTTGTCTCAATCAGGTATGCGATTACAGAGCCTTCAGAGGGTAGTTGTTAAATTCCTTTAAAAATGGCTCTGATTTGGGCTAGCTGGTGGCATGGAGGGGAAGGCAGCTGGATCCCACATGGCCAACTACATGGCTCAAGTCTCAGACCCAGTGACTTCAAAAACACGTCAGGCATGCATACGTGCATGCCCAAAATTCCTATGGGAAAAGGGAAGATGGTGTGGTCATCCCCCCGGGGGGTGATTTCTCACTCTCTCTCTCTCTTTCTGGGTGAGTTTATATGCTATGTAGAAAATTACAAAGGAAAAAAAAGGCCCTGCTTCTCATTGTTTCTGGGACTCAAGGCCACAGACTGTAGTGTAGCAAACTTTCCCAGATCTCCTCAGCGTGAAGGGGTGAGCCAGAGGAACCGCTGAACAGGTTTGGAAGTAGAACTTTAGGAGTCCTTCAGCCTCTCGGGACCTACTTTGATGCAAACCCCAAAATAAAACACTCACTACTGAAATGAGAAAAAAAAATTTTTTTTAATTGCCAGAGGGCAAGTACACTTGCCAGTGAGAGAGAGGGAGAAAGCGCCTTCTGATGGGGCATGATCATGCTGCAATCCCTTCTCTTCCGTTTCTCCACCCCGTCAGGATTTTGAACCTGTGTGCACATACAACCACTCGAGTCACTGGGGCTGGGATTCAAACCTCCATTACCCATGTGGGATATGGGTCCCTATGGATAGGCCTTAACCTCTGTGCTAAAAGGTGGCCCAAATTGTCCTTTTAAGGCATGTTTAATTGAGCCATTAACACCTAGAGTAGAACAGCCATTTCTCTCTCACGGCTTACTCACCGGTGTCATAACTGCCTCATAAAACACATCCAATTGTCTTTTATTCCTTAATTAACATCTTGTAAAGTTGACAATATGATTACAATTGAACCTATCCAGAAATAGATCTGTGCTTTTACCAGCACATAACATTGCTTCCTCACATGAATTTAAGGGAAAGTGTAGAGAGGAAGGGGGCTGCTGACTACATGATGAAAGGCAAAATTGTATTTCAGAAGCTCCTTTAAGCTTTTAAAGAAGAAATGATCAAAGGAAATGCCAATTAATGCTGTCAAAATGAAAAGGAATCTCAGCCCTATGAGTCTTCAATCCTAATTTTAAGGAGATTCCTCTTCCCAAGCATAAGACTAGCTGTGGAACAGACTATTAACTTTCTCAGATCATCTCATTTAATTCCAACAACAATCTACAAGGAAGATGATACTATCCCTGTTTGACAGATGAAGAGACTGAGATACAGAGAAGAAAACAACTTGCAGAAGGTCACATGGCTGATAAATTCCATGCCAGGTTTGTAAGCCTGGGTTTCTTGACTTGATAGCTGTGTTTTCACCGTTATACCATACTGCCTCTCTCTCTGCTATGTTTCTCAACTAGAGACCCAGAGATGCATTGTCAGGAACACTAAAATTCTATGAGAATTAGCACTTTAGTGTTACCACCTTTAAAAAATAATATTTATTTAATTTCATTTGTTATTATTTATTTATTTATCTGGGAGAGGTTTTTGCTATAGGGCACATGCGTTCACAAGAAAGACAGAGAGAGACAGACAAAACGCAAGAAATTAACCCCCAGGAGGGATGACCACACCACAATCCCTTCTCCTCCATTCTCTTCTCAGGATTTTGGGCACGATCGCACACATGCCAGGCATGAGTTTAAGCCACTGGGTCTGGGAGTCAAACTGCGGTTGACTATATGGGAGTTCAGTGACATAGCCATTATGGTAACTGCTAGCCCCTATTATTCTTAATTTGACCAGAGAGAGAGAGAGAGAGAGAGAGAGAGCAAAAAGGCAAGCCGCCAGGTCTGGTACTCGGACCACAATTTGCCATGTGGGAATCCATCTCCTTTATCTAACACGCCACCTGCTGGCCCCTGTTACTACCTGTCATCGTCTGTAAAAATGAACATAACCACATCAGGGTGATCACATTATAACTTGAGTATGGATCTTTGTTGAACTTCTATTTGTTTATGCAAATTCTCTCTATGTAGCCACAACCCTGGGGAAACAGGAAGTTTGTCATTTTCGTCATATGCATCTGAGAGGCTATTTTATAACGCAGTATCCCATGGGAGGAAGAAAATTTCTAAACATAGTTTATGTCCCTTTTTTAAACTTCTCTCTAGGCCTTTTTTCTTTTGTAATTGGCTGCCAGTTCTCAAAGGCTGCTTTGTTTTCTCCATTCTTTATATAATTACAATATAGGGAAAGTAGAAGCATGGGGTTCCACACCTTATAAATGTTATCCTTATTCATACAGTTATGAGGTTGCATAGATCATTTTTCTAAAAAAAACAAACAAGAAAAAAAAACTGACCTCTAATAAAAATAAGTCTTGGGACCAGCAGGTGGCATGGTGGTTAAGGCGCTGGACACTCCCACATGGCTGACCACGGTTCTAATCTCGGACCTGGTGACTTGCTTTCTCACTTTTCTCTCTCTCTGTCTTTCTCTGGTCAAATTAACGTAAAATGAATAAATAAATAAAATAAAGTAAAAATAATTCTTTAAAAAAATAAGTCTCTCTTCAACCTCCCTCTCCTAATTGCAGAGTCTATTGCCTTTCCAATGCTATTTTGGTTTTGTGTTTTTTATAATTTTCTAGAGGACTCGTGTGCTTGTGGGGGTTGGCATTCCTCATGGGGGATGGTCACACCACAATCCTTTCTCCTTCATCTCTCCCTCTTCAGGATTTTGGGCATGCATGTACATGTTTCTGGCATGTTTTCCAAGCCTATGGGTCTGGGGCTCAAACCATGCAGTGGCCTCAGCTTCCTTATGTCCCAGCCACTGGCCAGCCTCCTCAGTGTTCTGAGAGTGGGTGAGTAATGCAGGCTGGCTATGGTGAAGTGCAGTACAGATATTGCAGAAGATGCTGGATTTCATTTCATTGAGCAAAGTGATGTGTAAAATGAAAAGTCATGAACAAATGCAGACTTAGAGCAATTATGATAGGGTTTTCAAAAAGTTCATCCTGCTGCAATCCTTCCCCTAGCTTCCTAGCCAGCCAGTTTATGGGCCCTCACAGATGTGCCTGACATGTTCAGGTCAACCCAGGATCTGAACCTCGGCCTCTCACTTAACCCTAGTGTCATGCAGCATGCTCTGCCATTTATACCATGACCGGGCCTTAATGAACAATTTTACACTAGTTAGAATAACCAGTGGATAATTTTTCTTTATTTGTGAACTCATTTGTATCTTAGATCTAAAGTAACGTTTTTTACTATTTTTAAATTTTTCTAAAACCTCTGCTTTTATGCTAGGATTTATCATTTAAGTTTTCCACTTGATCTCTTCAATTGTATTATTAGAGTAAGCCACTAGATTTTGGGGGGGATGGGGAGGAGAGAGGTCATTGTTTTCACAAAAAAAGCAAAGTTTATATTTCCTTAGAGTTATTCATGTGATCCATAGAGAACAGAGATAAGGAGATAAGGAGATGCTAGGTAGCCACTCTGGCAAACTCAGTACCTAAGGGGTTTTTAAAAAATGTTTTCTTCCATGTCTTGGAAATATTAGACATTTATGTAGCTCAGTGACTATCAATTTAAAATAACCAAAAATTAGGAAATTAAATTTACATATGCCAAAGATTTCCTGAATGTTTCCAACTTTAATTGTTTAAGATTAACAAGTACTGTCTATAAGAACTTTAGCAACAATTGGTAGCTAAGGATCAGTTGAGGATGTCAAAATACACTAAGTGATTAAAATTTTCAGTATTCTAATACTGAAATCCCATGTTCCTTTTCTCACTTTTTCTTAAAGCAATACTCATAACAAAAAAAAACAATAGTTTGTCATTTTTCCTAAAAGTTCATAGGTCAAGAATCACGATTTTACATATTTAGGTTCAGAGCACTCAACAAAATCACACAGGCCCACATCTTGATTAATTCTAATCTAATCTTGTACTCCTGGATCAAGCCCCTTTCCCTTTACACCCTGGAACATCAGTCAAGCAAACTCAGGTTATTTTATCTTTTTTTTTAAAAATTTTTAAGTTGCCAGAGGTGCACGAGAGAACGAGAGATAACCAACACTGCAGTATTATTTTTTTCTCCGTCTCATCAGAATTTGGCAAACATGCACATGCACACAGATTGTTTTTCAAACCACTATGTTCAAGAACTCAAACTGTAGTTAGCAATGTGGGATCTGGCTTTCTTTGCCCAGGACTTAACTGCTGCACTATAGGGCTAGGCCAACTCAGGTTATTCTTAATGTGGTAAGAGTGGCAAGCAGTTCTGGAGCACAGAGCTACATGGAATTTATAGCAAGGATTCATTCTGAGTGATGTATTTACTTTCATTATGCCTATAAACACTGATTTTTTTCTTTTGAAGGATGTCATTACATGGCAAGGTTTCAAGGGACTTTTAAAAGAAGTGTAACAGCAATCAATTCTTAAATAAGCATTGCCTTATCACAACTAATTTTTGATATGGCTAATTCTAAGATTTTTAAAATCTTGTCTTCATTCTGTTTGTTGACAGAAATCATTTGGCATGATAAAACACATAGGAAGGCCAGGGAACGAATAATATTTTCTTGTATTTAAGAATGATTTGAGGGCCAACTGGTAGCTGCTGGTTGAGGTGGCTGGATACCACGTGGCCGACTGTGTGGTTCCAGTCCCCAACAGGCTGGGCTCCTGCATACGCGTCACCAAAATCCCAAGAGGAGAATGAACTGACTGTGGTGTGGCCATCCACCTTGGGGATTAGCTGTCAAATACTACCTCTGTTTTCTACTTAGCTTTCTCACTTTCCCTCTCTGTCTCTCTGTCTTGTTTGGAATTTTTAAACTGTCTTTTCCCATTTTTTCTAGTAATCCATTCTCACTGCATTTTATTAAAGTATCTCTTGGGGGCCCTGAGCTCAGCAAAGTAAAAACTTGTACAAAATTTCAGTAGTTAACATTAATTTTTCTGTTTAAATACGCTCTACTTGTATCTGGGGTGTTAGCCGAATGCAAATCTAAGTAAAGATGCCAGGCACGTCTCCCAAAACTCCTTCCTCGTAGTTTGCCTGAGGCACTTAGGATACCACAGCCTTCCAACGCCCAGAAAAAGGAAGCGAAGACTCCGGGCGAGAAGCGTGAGGTCATCAGAGAGCGACGCACACGCCTCGGGCAGAGCCGGCGCTTCGCTTGCGTCATCATCACGCGACCACCTTCAGGAGACAAGCGCTCACGGACCCAAGGTAAAGTTCAAAGCTTGCGTTTAAGTGTTTGCTTGCGCTCCTACAAAGGTCCGCTTCTCTTGACACTGGGTTCCCCTTTCATCCTCCCGCTGGACGGGGAGATGCGGCGTTGCCTCAGCTGAGCTTGGGGCAGCATCGTTGCAGGACCCTCTCTTCCATCTTTCTCGTGGCTGCTTGCCTGCTTTAGTACTTACTTCTCTATCTTGGTCCGGGTTATGTATGTATGTATTTATTTTTCCACACCTTTTTCTTCGCTTCTTAGCTCCGCCTCTCATGTATTGGAAAGAGGAGAAGGAAGAACACATGACTTCACAGTTACTTTTCAGCTGCCTTCAAATCTTGTTGAGGAAGGAAGCCTAGAGTGGAGGGTGTAGAGGAGTAAATCTCGTGTATTATCCCCATTTACATGCTCGAACGTGATCACAGACTGCCTCCTGCTGCAGGATTAGCGCTTCTGAGAGTGTGGGCTAATTGAAAAATGGAGTGGGCATTCTGGCACAACATCTGCAAATGGCTCTGTAGTTCCAAAAAACAATTATATGTTAGATTTTTCCCTCTGATTTGTTTATAACGGTGTGTAACTCTAGTTGGTATAGAGATGGAAACAGCCCAGAATAGACATGATCATACTGTTTTGGATCTTCCTACCATCCATAAGTCCAAACTGTAGTCTGATACTGAGTCTCTAAGATTTGGTCTCAGTTAATAGTCGCTGGGTACATAATGTGTGGCAAGACATGCTAGTGATGTGGAGATATAAATGTGAAGCAACATGAATCTTGCATTAAAGGAATAGCCCAGTGGGTAACCAGTACAAAGTTCTGAGCAGAGGAGTGACATCATCTGACATAGGTTTTAAAATCAGATCACTCTGCTTTGTTAAGAATACCTTGTTAGGGGGACCAGCAGTTGGCACAATGGCTATGTCGCTGGACTCCCACGTAGTGGACCGCGGTTCAAGTCCTGGACCCGGTGGCTTAAAGTCACGCTGAGTGCTTGTGCGTGCGTACCCAAGATCCTGAGAGGAGAATGGAGGAGAAGGGATTGCGGCGTGGCCATCCCCCCAGAGGGGTGATTTCTCGCTTTCTGTCTCTCTGTCTCTCTCTCTGTCTGGTGAGCACACGCGCCCTATAGCAAAAACCTCTCAAAAAAAAAAAAAAAAAGAAGAAAAGAATACCTTGTTAGAAGGTAGGTGAAAACAGTAGACTAATCAGGGAGGTGGTGTAGTAACTCAGGTGAGATAATCACATCTTAGCTAGATGGAAAGAAGTGAAGGTGGTTGAGTGGCAGTTCAATTTTGGATGTATAAAGGAACTTAAAAAGTGTATGGAAAAATGGAGTTAAATTACAAGATTGTTTTGATGCAAAAACCTTTGAAATAAGTGCATAGATTTTTATATCTTTTTAAATTTTATTTATTCATGATAGCATCCATATACATATGAGATAGAGAGAGAAAGGGAGAGAGAAACACCCTTGACAGGATCTTGTCATACCACTGCCCCTTTTCCTCAGCCCTCTACCTCTTCAGGATCCTGGACATAAGCACATGCACCTGGCATGTTTTCAGACCAACTCAGAAATCTGAACCCGTGGTTGGCCGTGCGGCTTCCAGCATTGCAGTTTACTTTGCTACTGAATGTATAACATTGGTGTAACCTAGTACCTGATCCATGTTCAAAATTCTCTCTTTCAAAAATATCTTTTTTTTTTACATTTGGTTTATTTAAGTCAAACTCTAAACAAGGCCTATACCTCCCATTTGGTTGCTAGGTCTCCTGAATGTTCTTAATCTCCTCTTCCTGTACCTCTCCTCCATTTTCTTTATTTTTTCCTCCTGCCACAGGAAATTGTACTATAAAGTTTTCCTTATTCCAATTTGTCTCTTTGCTTCTTTGTGGTGGTAACTTGTTTTTCTATATTCCATATTTCCTGTAAAATGAAAGTTAGCTCCGATGGCTCAGTTAGATTCAGACTTAATTTTTTGAAGAGCTGGAAATGCTTTATGATGGTGCAGTGTCACATTGCCTCACATAAGAAATTCATAGTATGTGTTTGTCCTACTTTTAGTTAAGTGAGGATTGAAAAGTGGGTTCAGGGAATGACAGTCTTATTCCTCCATTGTAAACTCTATCATCCTTTTATCTGTCAGTGATCATTGCCTGTATCTATTGAGTCTTGGGAAAATCATGACACCTTTTTGCATAGAAAACTAGAAGAATAAGTTATGACTCTTCTGACCACCTAATATAGTTTTATTTGGGATTACTAAATTATAATTAAAAAGAAAGGAATTATTAATATAATTTAATTTTACCATTATTTTAAAATTTGCTTCAGAGCATATGCACTCCCCAGAGAGAGCAGAAAAAGAAAGGGAAAGTGACAAAGCCAGCTGTCAGATCTGGGACTCAAACTATGATTGGCCATATGGGAGTCCTGCGCCTTGACCACCAGGCTACATGCTGATCCCTAAAATGGCAATTTTTTGTTGTTGTTGTTGTTGTTTAAAGTAATTTCTTCCACGTTAGTTAATGGAATACAAATTTTAGTTTGGTAACTTGGGAACCTGAAAATAGGAATAACAAGACTTTTGGGAGAAAATGCTGTCAGAAGAACAACCTGTGATGCCAAGAATACATCTCTCTTTGCTGTGGTGCTAGAGGCTTAAAGTAGTATGAAGGGTTTTTTGATGTATCAACCTGACTAGGCTGCAGGCCCCAGATATTCAGTCAAACATGAGTTTAGATGTTGCTGCGAAGATATTTGTAGATGTTATTAATAACCAGTTGACTTTAAGAATCATCCTAGATAATGTAGGTGGCCTAATTTAGTCAGTTGAATGGCTTTAGAATCAGGGCTGAGGCTTCTCTGACAGAAAAGAAGAAATTCCACCTGTGGCAACAACTTCAGTTAATAGCCAAGAGTTCCCGTAGGCCCTTCTTTGATGGCCTGCCCTGGTAAACTAGTGTCTGCAATAACTGTCTTGATGTATGGCTCCTTCTGGATCTGCTTTTCTGATTGAACCCTGACTGGTACAAGGAACAACTCCCACAGCTTTCCTGTTCTCTAACAAAACAGTGTGGGGTGTGGTGGTAAGGGTCAGAGACCTCTTTTGTGTAGGATGACCATATATTGGGTTGTTGGAAAAGTCATGACGCATATATGCATAGAAAAAAAGGAAAAAATACATCTGACTTTTCTGACAATAGTTTTTTGTTGTTGTTGTTGTTTAGTACTTCTGAGAGAGAAAGGAGGAGCCGACAGCGCAGGAATAAACTAGAACTGTCTTGGGCAAATTGGGGCATGTAGTCATCTTGTGTGTAAGGCATTGGGGACATAACATCATATGACACAACCCTTTTAAGGAGCTTTTAGTCAAAGAGGATGTCAAATAAATAAACAGACTTTATACAACATTGTTTTCAGTTGTGCTTATCCAGACAGAAAGGGAGGATGGCGTGCAAAGCAATCTTCACTGGCTGAAGTAAAATCTGATCTTACCTCCAAAGATAAGTAGGTCTTGAACCAAATGGAACTGGAAGGGATCTCAGGCATAGAGAGCTACATGTAGGAAAGTTTAGAGTGAGAGAGACCATGGCACACTGGGAAAACTGCCATCGTGGATACAGTTGTAGAGCTGACCAGAAGAGGAACCATGAAAGGTGAGGTTAGACAAGGACCATGTTGCAGTAGGCCTTACATCTGTGCTGAGGGATTTGGATGTTATATTCTAGGTGTTGGTCAGTTATTTCAGGATTTAAAGCAGAGAGGTACCATGACCAGACTTTTTGCAGAGAAATCACAGTTCGTAGCATCCTGAAACTGAGAGTGGAGATAGATTAGCAGTAGGAATACTACGCAAAGACTGTAGAATAATCTGGTCAGTGAGCATGAAGGAAAGCTTGTGGAAAGAGATTAAGAAGCCATTCTGACAGTTCTGATTGGACTGGAGGCCTGTCTCTGGCTGGACTGACCACCCTCAAGTAGAGAATCCGGGGAGGAGGAGGCTGATGACTTCAGTTCTGATCGCGATGCTCTGCATGCTCCCTCTTCTATTGGTATTTTGGCTTCCATAACCAGTGAAAAGAGGGATGGACGAGTGGCAGTAACAACCTGTAGGGCACTGGGCATTGTGCTCTCGCTTTCTTAGTCTCAGCCAGATCTTCCTAAGGGGCGAAGAGAAATACATTTTCTCCTGCCCCTCTGTCTGTCTGCAGACACCTCTGCATCTCTGGAGTAAGTGTTGTAGAAGGAGTAGGTGGAGGGGTGAGGAGCAAAGGTGGGTGAATTCTTTTCTCTCTCATAGAAATTTTACCATGTATAATCTTAGGCAAATTATTCAACCTCCCTGTGACCCTGTTTTTTCATCTGAGAGGATTAGATGAGTTAATGTGGGTGGAGGACTTAGAATCATGTCTGCACATAGTGTTTGCTATTGCTGCTGTTAACAGAGTCGCCACTTGATCTTGGGGTCAGAGCAGTAAAGGGCACAGAGGACCGTTTCTGTACTTTTCCTGTTGAAGGAACAAATATTCAGCAACTGACTATATAAGATGTTAATAGAAATCCTTTAAATTGGGCGGGAGGATTTCTCATAATAGAAGAACCTTTATATTTTAGTTCACCTTGCCTTTATTTTTTAGTTAGGGTAAAGGTGAGTGGCTCAGCTCAGATTTAATGAAGGCAATTCTCCGTACACTGCCCTGCTTTCAATGTTCATCCTAACCCACTCTAACAATAAATAATAGATTGTTTATTGGGACTTATGGACAGGGGACAATTGCAGGAAAAATTCCCACTGTGTTCTAGAGGAGGGAAATATTTTCTAATAGGACAATTGAATTAAAGCATTCCCATTTAAAAAGAAAGAATTTTGTGTGTTTTTAAAAAATACTTATAGTATTTTTAAAGCCAAAATACTTATTAAAATGTCCTTATTTAAATTTGATTGCTTATTTTTTATTACAAATTTAATATGTGCTTTATGAAATAAAATTTAGACAATGAATGCAGAGTTTTAAAATATGAGTCTGCTTTGGTCCTATTTACTAATCCTTGCCTTTTCCCAGAGGGAATGTCAGGTTTTTTTTTTTTTTTTTTTTTTGCCAAAGGGTGTGTCTGAGAGCCCAAGGGTGGGGGGGGAGAGCGGGGTGGGGAGAGAGAGAGCGAGAGCGTGTGCGTGCAAGCTAGCTAGCTAGCTAGCACCCCTTATTGGGGCCTGATCCTGTTACAGCCCTTTGTTCTCCAGTTGTTCATCCTGTCAGGATTCTGGGCTGCACAAGCATGTTTTTCAAGGCAACTGATCTGTAACTCAAACTCTGGTTTGCCATGTGGGATCTGGCTTTCTATACCCTGTGCTTACCTGCTGGGCATTGGGGCTGACTCAGAATGTCAGTTTTTTTGTATGTCTCCTTGCAGACTTTTTTTTTAAAAAAGAAACATCTAAATGTGTACAGTTTTGGATCTTTAACGTTTATTTCTTTTTTATCACGAGAGAGAGGGAGACAGAACCCATGGCAGATTCTTGTCATGCCATGATCCCACTGTCTTCCAACCTTCCAGACAGTCAGGATCACAGGTGTACTCCCAGGCAAACCCAGTGTGTTTGGGTCTACCTGGTAATGAAACCTAGAGTTTTCCTCTACAGCTATAGTATTGTGCAGCAGCTAGTCTACATGTACATTTTAAAAAAAATTGCTAAAGAGTGCATGTGCTTGTGTGTGTGTGTGTGTGTGAGAGAGAGAAAGAAAACCCCCCGCAATGGGGCATAGTCACACCACTTCCCTTCTCCATTTCTCCTTCCTGACTGGATTTGGGGCACATATGCACACATGACTGGCATATTTTTCAAGTTACTGGGGCTGGGATGAATATTTGAGTGTGGATGAATATTTGAGTGATTTCTAGTATTTTGCTCTAGTTTATTTACATTCAACAATTTTTTTTTCATTGCCAGGCAATGCTTTGAACAAAATACAAAAATTCCTGTACTCACATAGTTATCTTATGGAGACAGGCAATAAATGAATAAAAAAATTTATATGTTAGATGCTATTGAGGAAGGTAAGGTGGGGAAGGAGATAGGGAGTGAACAGAGAGGTGTGCATTTTAATTATTTTTTTAAAGAATTATTTTTATTTAATTTTATTTACGTATTTATTTATTTCAGTATGATCAGAGAGGGAGAGAGAGAGAGAGCAAGAAAGAAAGTGAGAAAGCAAGCCGCCAGGTCGGGGGACTGGAACCGGGGTCAGCCATGTGGGAGTCCAACACCCTTAATCACCACGCCACCTGCTGGCCCTGAGGTGTGCATTTTAAAATGGAGTTGTCAGGAAAGAGTTACCAATAAGTAACATTTGAAAAGAGAGCTGGTGAAGGTGAAATGATGAGTTCTGAAGCTATTGGTAGGAGAGAAGAGGAAGAGAATGTCCTAGAAAGGAGAGAAGTACAGAACTCTGAGGTTAGTATATGCCAAATATGATGGGGGAGGGGAAGAACAATGAGGCTATTGGGGTCCAAGTGAAAAGAGCAAGGAGAGAGTGGAAGGCGAAGTCACAGAAAGTGACTGGTGAGTCAGGGCAGATCGTGTTGGGCTGTTTTAGGCCACTGTAAAGTAAGATGGTAAGCCTAAAGTGCAATTTCTGAGCAGAAGTATGACATAATCTGATTTACATTTGAATGATCATTCTGCTTTCTTGAAAACAGACTGTTCAGCTGAAAGTAGGGCTACCATTTAGAAGGCCATTCCAGCAATCCAGGCAAGACATGATGGTAGTTTGGACCAACCCTAACAGTAGAGGTGATAGGATGTGGTTACGTTTTGGATTTTTTTTTTTTTTAGAAGTTTTTGCTGTAGGATGCATGCACTCACCAGAGAGAGAGTGTGAAAGAGAGAAAAAGAAGGGGAGGGGCGGGAAGGGGAAAGAAGAGAGACAGAGAGAGGAAAGGTGAGAAATCACCTCCCAGGGGGATGACCATGCTGCAACCCCTTCTCCATTCTCCTCCCAGGATCTTGGACATGCATGCGCAAGTGCCCAGTGTGAGTTTCAAGACATGGGTCCAGGACTCAAACTGCAGTTGGCCATGTGGGAGTCTAGTGATATAACTGCTACGCCATTGGCTGGCCCTGGTTTTGGATGTATTTTAAAGATGAGATGAGAAAGAATAGTCAAGAATCACTTAGAAATTTGGTTTCTGAACTATTTGAAAGTTAGAGTTACCATGAAATGAGAGAAATTGTGGTCGGCAAGATTGGGAATTTGGCTTTGGACATGTTAGTTCTGAGAATTTATTAGACAGCCAACCAGAAGTATTGGATAAGGAACTAGAAATGTAAATTTGGAGTTCAATGGAAAGGTCAGGGCTGTAGATACCTGGGAATCATCAGTTTATTAATGCAATTTAAAGGCCTAATTGTACCCAGGAGTAAATTAGAGAAGAAAAGAGAGTCAAGAACAGCTCTGGACATTTCAAAGTGAAGAAGCTGAGAGGATGTGTGATGGATGCATCAGAGAGACCGAGAAAGCAAGAGGTAGAAAGACAACCAAGAAAATTTCATCTCCTGGAAACCAAAAGGGAAGGGAGTCAAGGATGCCAAATAATGAGAACTCAGAATTGACCATTGAACGTAACAATGAGGTAGAATGTGTAACCCTGACAAGAATCATTTTGGGTAAAACAGAGGGTCTGTTAGGAGATTCCAGAAAGAAAGGGAGAGGGGAACCAGAGGCTTAGTTGTAGTATGAACAATTCTTTTTGAGGAATTTATTCTAAAAGGGAGATAGAAAATGGGGCTTTAGTGTCTGGCAGGTGGCATGGTGGTTAAGGGCTCTGGTTATCCTCATGTTTGACCACAGTTCGAATCTTGGACCTGGTGTCTTGCTTTCTTACTTTCTCTTTCTCTCTCACTCTGTCCTTCTCTGGTCAAATTTGAAAATAAATGAATAAAGTTAAATAAAATAATTTTAAAAAATAAGGAAATGGGGCTTTAGCTGGAGGGAGTGTCTTGTTTACATGAAATAGAATTTTTTTTTAAGGAATTATTTTATTAATTAGTGTTATTTTAATTTTAATTTTGCCAGGGAGAGACACAGAGAGAGATAGAAAAGGAAACTGAGAAAGCAAGCTGTCAGGTCCGGGACTTGAACCATGATTGACCATCTGGGAATCTAGCATCTTAACCACCACACCACTTTTTTTTTTTTTAAGATTTTTGCTCTAGGATATGTGTGCTCACCACAGAGACAGACAGAAAGTGAGAAATCACCTCCTTGGTGGGTGGCCATGCTGAAATCCCTTCTCCGTTCTCAGGATTCTGGGCATGAATGCACACATGTGCCCGGTTTGAGTTTGAATCTGCTGCATCCATTGGTTGGCCATATGGGTGTACCTTCACTGCTATGTCACCTGGCCTCCCTAAATAGAATTTTTTTTTAAGAGTTATTTAACTCCATTTGTTATTATTATTTTTATTTGGACCAGAGACAGAGAGAGAGAGAAAGAGAAAGTGAGAAAGCAAGCCACTGAGTCGGGGACTCAAACTGTGATTTGCCATGTGGGAATTTAGTGCCTTTAATCACCACGCCACCTGTTGGACCCACACGCCACCTGTTGGAATGTTTTAAACTTATGGGTGATGACCCAGAAGAAGGAAAAATTGATACAAGAGAATGTGGGAGGAATTCAAAGAATAGTTTGAGGAATCCATTTTAATAAATCTATTTGCATATTTAGAAGACCTTTGTAGACTAGATTCTTAAAAGAATTTTCTGAGTTGGGGACCAGCAGGTAGCTTGGTGGTTAAGGTGCTGGATACTTCCACATGGCTGAACACGGTTTGAGTCCTGAACCTGGTGGCTTCTCTTCTCACTTTCCCTCTCTCTGTGTCTCTCTCTGGTCTAATTAAAATAAAGGAATAAGTAAATAACATAAAATAAAATACATAATTATTTTAAAAAAGAATTTTCTGAGTCAAAGCATATGTGCATTAAAAGAATCTGTACACATTTGCATTCCACTTTCCATGTATACTCTTGCTAACCAAATATTCTTGATCTTTAAATTTTTTGCCAATCTGATGGGTGATGACATATTCAGATTTTAATTTTTTGTGTCTTTTTTTTTTTTGGAGAGGTTTTTGCTATAGGGTGCATGCACTCGCCAGAGAGACAGACAGAAAGCAAGAAAATCCCCCCTAGAAGGGATGGCCACATCACAATCCCTTCTCCTCCATTTTCCTCTCGGGATCTTGGGCACGCACACACACACACCTGATGTGAGTTTAAGTCAACAGGTCCAAACTCGAATTGTGGTTGACTACATAGGAGTCCAGCGACATAGCCATTGTTCCATCTGCTGGTCCCATTTTTTGTGACTTTCTAGGAACTTTTTCTCTTTTTAAAGTTTGCTATAGGGCAGGAACATTCATCAGAGAGAGAGAGAGAGAGAGGAAATGGAAAGTGAGAAATTACCCTCCCAGGGGAGATGGCCAGGCTACAGTCCCTTCTTTTCCATTCTCCTCTTGAGATTTTGGGCATGCATGCACATGCACCCCACATGTCTTTCAAGCTCCCAAGTCCAGGACTTGGACCACATAGTTAGCCATGTGTGTGATCCATCCCCTTTACTACCAACCACATCCTTGGTTGACCCAGGAGTTTTTTTTTTTTATATAAGCTGTTTAGTCTTTTGTTATAATTTGGCAGATATTTTCTCCTGGCCATCTCTTGCCTTTTAACTTTGCTTATGGTATCCTTTTACCACATAGACTTAACCATTTTAGTAAAATCTGTCAGCCATTTTCTTTTACAGCATTTGGGTTTCATTTAGATGTTACAAATATTATATATAATCTTCTAATATGTTTTTTATGTTTATATTTTTAATTCACCTGGAGTTTATTTTTGTATGTGTTATGAAACAGTTTTTTATAACGTTTTCTTCTCTTAAAAAGTTAAGTATTATAAGAATTAACTGTTTCTTAAAGGCTTGGAAGAAATTACCTATACAATTTTCTAGGCTTAGAACCTTTTTGGAGGGTAGGTCTTTAACTTCTGTGTAATTCCACCCCCCCCCACCCCCCCGTGGTTAATAGTTTATGTGCTTCTTCTTAGTTTTAGTAATTGATTTAGTCCCAGGTGTCATTCTTTTCATCTACATTTTCAAATTTATTGGTTTAAAATTCTACATAAAGAGAGAAAATATAGGGCCGGCCCAGTAGCCTATGGTTAAGGGAGCCATCTTTTGCATGGTGAGTTGTGGCTCAAGTGGTTTGCAGTACACACTGGTGTGTGTGTGTGTGTGTGTGTGCGCACGCGCATGCGTGTGCGTGTTCAAAATCCTAATAGGTTAGAGAAAGGGAGGAGAAATACCCCACTAGGGGGTGCGTTCTCTCTGGTGACTGCATGCACCCTTCAACAATTAAAAAAGAGAAAAAACATGAAGACTTCTATATCCTTGCAGTATATCCCTGTGATTATCCTTTTATCTGGGCAACAAATGCTGGAACCATCCTTTCACAGATCTAGAGGTTGGCTTAGCAGTTTTTCAGCCCCTGTGGCCCTTTATCTCAGAGTTATTCTTAGATTATCTTTCTCTTCTGTTTGTAAAGTTCCTTTAGATTTGCTTCTCATAGATATCGTTTGCTCTTTAATTTACAGAGAATTTCTGTTCAGGTCTCCTGATGGCTATGTGCCCTTAGTTTCCAGCATTTTAATTTTAATATTTTTGTGTTTCATCACTTTGAAGGGGTGAGGGGAAGGATGGGAGGCAAATGCATATTTTCAGTTAACCTTTTGAAAATAGAAAGTTACAGTTCTTTCCTGTGTAGTGTTCTTTTATCATAGTCCTTTGTTTAATTGCTAGTTCCAAAGTAGTTAGTAACTTTATAGCTCAGTAGTGATAGTGAGATGGACTTCACTTTTTTGAAAATGAAACCAGATGTCTCGATAGCATATGCTTATTGGGTGGAAGTGTTCATATATTGTGACTAGATTTTCAAACAGTAATACTTTTAAAGCTTAAAAAGACATAGTCATAACATTTAAAACTATAAACGACTATACAGGTTGTTACCAACTACTTTAGAGACCCAGAGATTCTGAAATTTGGTCTAAGATACTTTTATTTAATACATTGATGTAGATTTTGCTTTGTCTCACCTTGATTATTATGATATAAATGTGCATTTTAAAAGAAGGGGCTGTCAGGGTGTACGCCAGCCTAATAACAGTACTGTTAATTTCCTCCAAGTTTTTTCTTTTCAGCTTATAGACTTTATGTGATTTATAAACTCTGAATTTCTCATTAATATTTTAAAGAAGCTTAAGAAAGATAAACATAAGTAACATAGAGATTTGAAAAATGATTTTAGTGGTAGGATTTTTCAGACCCAAGATTGCTAAGTTCTTAGTTTAAAATAACATGTCACTAGATTGACACCTAAATTTAGAAGGTCTAAAGTACATAGACTTTTCCAAAAAAAAGTGCTTTGCCCATCATTTTTTTCACCAAGCATTTATCAAACTCTCTTTGATTTGTTTAATCTTAACTTCAACAGGAAGTCTTTAGAAAGTATTTCGATGATTGATATCTCATGTTTGGTAATTATATCTTTAGTGCATTACATGTTGAGGGTTTGATATATGTAGAATTCAGTGGATTTTTGTAGAGTTATTTAATTTTTTCCTCCAAGCAGCTTAAGAAGACGGGAAGTTAAAATGTAGTTGATCTAGAATTCTAAAAAATTTGTTTAGATATCTTCAGGTGCTAACTTAAAAAAATTATTTATAGTCACTCCTCACTTAACAACCATGCTGCTCTGGCTAGGTCCTTAAGCAAGCTGGTCCATAAGCGAGGAATTTAATGGGGATGTCTTGTGGTGTATCATGGTGCCATAGGGCATAGATTTTTTTCAGTAGCTATCACGTGATACCACACTAGAATAATATAATTCTGTCCATATTAAAAGCATACATTAAATAAGCACCGGAAAATGACAAGACACACCACAACACAGTAATATGAATCTGGAGTAATTGTTTTTATTTATTTAGAATACTCCTTTGGATGTATAATAAAGTATAAATTTATAAACAAAATATGTAGTCTTTCACGATTATGAATACTTCGTGTAGTGAATAGTAACTGACTGTGGGAAAGAAACAAAGACTAAGAAAGGGGATTCCTGAGAATCACACAGAGAGAAAGGGGATTTCCTGTGCTGGAGAACTGGTCCTGAGTCCAAATGGTTGTTAAACAGGTAGGTCATTAAGTGAGGAGTAGCTGTTCTAACTTATTTTTTATTGTCAGAGGCTACAGGTACTTGCCACAGAGAGAAAGAAAGGGGGGAAGAGAGGGAGAGAGAGAGAGAAAGCCTCCAGTTGGCGTGGTCACTCCACAATCCCTTTTCTCCATTTTCCTTTCCACTAAGAGTTTGGGCACATAGGCACCCAGGCCTGGTACGTTTTTCAAGCTGCCAGGGCTCGGATCTGAACTATAGTTGGCCATGTGGGATCTGGCTTCCTGTGCAAAGTGCTTGACCACTGCTCTACAGGGCCAAGCCAGGTGTGACCTTTTTTATGCTTCACACATGATATGACTGATTGTTTTGCAAACTAAAGAATAGGTTCTATCTCCAGTATGAATTCTAAAAATTCTTTTTCCTAGTTGGTCGTAATGGCAAGTGAAGAAATTAATGAAGACTATCCAGTAGAAATTCATGAGTATTTATCAACATTTGAGAATTCCATTGGTGCTGTGGATGAGATGCTGAAGACCATGATGTCTGTTTCTAGAAATGAGTTGTTGCAGAAGGTATTTTAAAAATGTAATTCCTAAAAAAATGAATTTTATGAAACAGAATGCCTTTTTTATGAAACAGCAGCAGCAGCAGAAGAAATAGATTGATGATATGCTTCTTTCCTCCTTTATTTCCTTTTTATAAGTGATCAAGTATTTTGTAAGGTAAAACAAAAGAGAACTCCAGCCTTAGGAAATACCTCCTAACTATATTTTTGTTTTGACTGGTTTGGAAAAGAAAAAAAAAAAGGAACACTCATAGCATTCTTTTTGACAGATTCTGTCTTTGACCTTTTAAGTATTACAATGATGTTATCAGGGTTTCTGGAAACCCTATAGGACAAAAACAGTAAATTGACTTTGACAGTCTAAAACAAATCTCATTATGTTTCGTCTGTCTTTCGTATTGCCTAAGCATTTTAGCCTGCTTCTTATACATAAATGCATCATGTACAGTGTTTATGTTGATATATTACTTTTGACATACAAAGCCCAGATTGTAACTTCCAAAATTAAAATAATGGAAAAAAAATTTTCTTGGATTATACACATTCTTTGTCTAACTAAAGATGATACTCTAGAGTGAAAATTTATAGGCAAAAATTACTGGTTAAGAAAACTTTTTTTGCAAATTATTTCCAGATCATCTGGTTACTGGATTATAGGATGTGAAAAACAAAACAAAACAAAATATTTCTTTGATATATTGTGCTTGTTGAAAGTTTAAAATGTTATCTGATAGTGTTCAAAGTTTGTGCATATCTCTCTTTTTTCTTCTTTTTTCTTTTAACAGTTGGACCCACTTGAACAAGCAAAAGTGGACTTAGTTTCTGCATATACATTAAATTCAATGTTTTGGGGTAGGTATATTACTTTGGAGTTAATAGAAAGCAAATTATTGTGTCAAAAAATTTTTTTATTATTTTTCACACTGTTCTGAACTTTTTTATTAGTATCTTTTAAAAAAATTTACTGGCGCATTTGGGGAGTTTTTCCATATTAATACATAAGAAACGCCCTCATTTGAAAAAAAGCTGTATACTTTCCATCATGTATACATGTCTTAATTTGTCTAATGAGTCCTCTGTTAATGGACCTCCGTCTTTCATATACTTTCCTATTTCAAGCACCGCTATGGTGACCAGTTTAGCTCATAGATGTACAAGTGCCAGATGATTTTTGTATGTAAGTCATTTTGCAATTGTGCAAGTTTTTTTATTTATTTTTATTTTGAAAATATATATAGTATGTGTTGAGTTGTCAGTGATGTTCTTTACTATGAAATACAATTCTAAAGAAAAACAAAGCGATTAAAAACCAGATAACAAAAAAACTCACAAATTAATGAGGATGAATTTTTTTAAAACAAAGATAATCTTAAGAGAGCCATTGAAAAAAGAATTTGTAATTTCCATGTAGAGGGTAATGGGAGATAAGAGTTTATACCAAAAATGATTTATGTTTTAAATGCTAGAAATTCATGATTATGCTCCATGGTAGTTTGGTAGTCATGTTTATTTCTTCTAAATCTTAGTAGTAGGTATCCATGAGTTACCTAGAAATTTAAGATAACATAGAGGTTAAATAATTTAAGATTAATTATTTATGTGACTTTTTTTTTGTGAGTAACTTTCATTGGCGTGCTCTTAATTAATATACATACTATTTTCTTCCATGAAATCTTTCTTGTGTAGTTTATTTGGCAACTCAAGGAGTTAATCCTAAGGAACATCCAGTAAAGCAGGAATTGGTAAGATTTCACTTAATTTCTTTTTATTTTCACATGTCTACTTGTTGTAGTATTCTTGGCGTAGTAGTCACAGCTACCTCTTCATTAATTATAGAGAACAAAGTTAGAGTTGAAATTTTGAAAGTGAGCCAGAGCTTATCATGTCTTTCTTTCTCTTACCTTTGTCAGAGAATTGGTGTTCCATATATTATATAAATCTCTGGATGGCAAAATGTTACGGTTCTAGTAATTATTTATAACTTCCATGTTATTTTTCCTATAAATTCTTGAAATCGTGTTCATCTCTAGAACTACTTTTTTTTTTTTTTTTAACTCTTACACAAATCTTAAAAGTGTATTCTAGTTGATTTACTAGCAAAGACGGGAAAGTTTCTCCCCCACCTTTTCAATTCCTCCATTAATTCATTTTCTCAGCAGTAAAGAATCCAGTTCAGCAACAAAGCTAAAAGCTTTTTTGGCACCAGTTGTATGTGTACTGTCCAGTAATTCTGCATTAGTGACATATTTACAACCTGTAATAAATCTTCTAGGTTTGTCTTTGTATTCCATTTAGATGTATAAGTACAATATATAAAGTCTGGTATCTTGGAGTTTTTGCTGACTTCAAAAATTAAATCAAATCATTTGATTTGAAGGAAAAAATTAGCAATCAAACTTACGGTTATCTTCTTGACTTGGCTTTATGAATAAGAATATTAATAAATTTATTCTTTGTGTTTATAAAATATAAGGTAAATATAGATGTGAAATATATTTGATATTGAATTCTTGTTCTCAGATCCTATTATAGTTATATGTATGTTATTTCTAACTTACTAAAGCACTTGGTCATTTATTTAAAAAAATGAATAAACCAGATCTGTTGTCTTCTTTTATTTTAACCTGTGAACTGACATTTTCTTCTTTTAAAGTTCTTTTTTTTTTTTTAAAAGAGGTTTTTGCTATAGGGCATGTGCGCTCGCCAGACAGAGAGAGAGAGAGACAGAGAGATAGAAAGTGAGAAATCACCCCCCAGGGGGATGGCCACGCCGCAATCCCTTCTCCTCCATTCTCCTCTCGGGATCTTGGGCACGCACGCACACACGCCCAGCGTGAGTTTAAGCCACCGGGTCCGGGACGCAAACCACGGTTGACTATGTGGGAGTCCAGCGACATAGCCATTACTAACTGCTAACTGCTGGTCTCCTCTTAAAGTTCTTGAGGGTGAAATAAATTTATTTTTAAATAGGACAACTGTGAAAAATATTTAAACAAAAAGATGAAGCAATATGATTACTAGATCTTAGTTTGACCAATGTTACTGGCTTTAAACTTTAAGAAGTATGGATTTGACATCCGTTGTCAGCTTTCCAATATGGATTTTACATTTATAAAATTCCTTTTTTCACTTGAACATAAAGTTATTTGGAGTACTCTATATTGCCTTTTTTTTTTCTTTTTATAGACAGATTTTTGCTATGGGGTGCTTTTGCTGGCCTGAGATGCAGAGAGAAACAGAGAGAAAGCGAGAAATCATTCCCCAGGAGGGATGGCCACTCCACGATCCCTTTTCCTCCATTCTCCTCTTGGGATTTTGGGCACGTGTGCATATGCTCCTGGCTTGAGTTTCAAGCCCTGAGTCTGACACTTGAACCACAGTCAGCCAAGTTGGAATCCAGAGCCTGAGCCACTGTGCCACCTGCTGGCCCCATACTGTCTTTCTAAAAGGAGATCATTTTGTCTATTTTGTCTGCAGAACCCATTTTATGGAGGAGTATACTAATACTCTGGACAAAGGTTGGGAAATCAAAAGCATATATAAACCTATTCTCCTTTTCTAACCTTGTGACAGACTTTCCTAATTGATCACAGAGTTAATGTGATAAGAAATCCATGCCATGTATTTCACAAATGAGGAAAGGCATTGAAAATAGTTTATCCATTCAGGAAATATTTGAGTATGTACTCAGATCCAGGCATTATTTTCAAGCTCAGTAATTCCACAGTAAATAAAACCTGTCTTGCCCTTGTGGCAGATACCAGTTCATATCTTATTGGAAGAAGGTGAATAGCATAACTGAGTAAACAAGTAATAAGTATAATGAATATGTAGTACTTTAGAAAGTTTCGTGTTATGGGGAAAATGAAAAAAAAAAAAATAGGCCAGAGTAATGGGGACTAGAGCACTTGAGTAGATGCAGGTTTAAGTGTTGAAGCCTGAGCCTCGGAGACGAGGTTACCATTTGCGCACACTGGAAAGGAGAGAGGGAGTGGCTGTGCAGAAGTCTGAGGGAAGATCATTCCAGGCGGAGGAGTAAGTAGGGCAGACGCTCCAAGGCAAGGCTGGGTGGGTGTGTGCTGCGGTGGTATCCACCGTTAAAAGGACTGGCTTTCACTCTGCCAGAAGAAGAGAGCCATTAGAGGATGTGGAATAGAGTTGCTAGTCTTTTACAATAGAAATATTCTAAGGGTCTGCGTTTTGCTCTGTGTATTTATGCAACTATTTTGATTATTTTAACGAAACTTGCTTTTAAGCAACGATCAATCATTTACTGTGCTATTTTACTGTTCTCATCAATTTTATTTCTCCATATGAAGTATAGGATAGCCATTTATGTGAATTAATCATCGCAGAAGATTCAGAGTGGTGCAGGAAAATTTGTCTCTCACTTTGAAAAGTTTGATTAGTATCGTATATTTTATTAGCAAATTTCATGTACTTGTCAGTCAGAATTATGAAGCTGAATAAAAGGTCTTGTGTGTTTTCATTCTGCCTGTTTGAACCGGGACTGGATGATAATTTAAAAAATAAAAGTAACACAATAGTTTCTCATCTGTTTCCTGTTCAGAAAAGCTTTAGGAGGATTTAGTTTGTTACCAGCATATGAAGACTCAGATTTTAGCATTTTAGACTTCAGACAGCAAGTAATTAACATGAGGATTTAGGTTAATCATAATTTTAAAAAATGTGTAATCAGATATAAACAATTTAATGTTTATTTCTGTATGATGTCGGAACACTTCTGAAAGATTCTTTAATGTCTTCTGTATTGCCTGCCAAGATTCTGAACTCCAGGAGAGGATGGAAGTTCATCCCACTTCCTTGCATTTACTAGCACCACATCCTAATAGGCAACTAGTACATGTCTGTTGAATTTAACCCAGATACAGAATAATAGTACTTAGCAGTGGTGAACAGCTTATTAAATCTACTGCCTTTCTTTCTTTCTCTTTTAATCTTTAAGGAAAGAATCAGAGTATACATGAACAGAGTCAAGGAGATAACAGACAAGAAAAAGGCCGGCAAGCTGGATAGAGGTGCAGCTTCAAGATTTGTAAAAAATGCCCTCTGGGAACCAAAGCCTAAAAATGCATCGAAAGTTGGCAGTAAAGAAAAAAGTAAAAATTAATGTTTTTGCTTTTGATGTATAATTATTAAAAACGTACATCATTTTTATTATTTTCACAAAATAGATGATTATGTGGCAATGCAAAGTTTAAATGTATTCCTTACTGAATTCATATATAAATTTACGGTTTAAATTTGTAGTGGTAACTACTGCTTCCCCACAGAAAGATTAAATTATCTTTATTGATATCCCTGCAGAACACGATGAGATTTTTAACATTGTGATATATTTTACCATCTCTTTTGACAAGACTCATAGTTCCTTATATAGGTCAATCTTGCAAATACTATTTGATAAGCAGCTGTGAAATTTAAGTTAAATGTTCTTTGTAAACATTTGTACTATTTTATGAATGATGACCTTATAAAGTATATTATTTGTAGGCTGAAGCTATAAGTACATCTGTTTTTACTATATTATATTAAGAAAGAATGAAATGACTTAAATTTTTTTTGTATATTAATAGTTACTTTATCATGTTTTCATGATTTTAAGAATTTCCTTTTTGATGTTAAAGTGTGAAATTAAAATTTTAAGATTGTACTTTAATTATTGGCACATGGCCTCCGTGTCTCACTTTAAATAAAATATATTTTCATTAACTTGGGATGGGAATAGGTTGAATGTTGACAGTTTAATTTTGGTATAAAACTGCTGTACTCTCTCAATAAAAGTTGTAAATACGTAGCTGACCCATTTCTTTTCTTTTTTTTGAGTTAATTTTCCCGCAGAATTAGGAAGATAGGTTTTAGATGTCATCACAATAGAGAAATTTGGGAGTTTTTGTCCCTGATGCATAATGCATACATTTCTCTTGGTCCTACTTTTCAGATATTTTTGATTATGTGTTTTTAAGACTGTATCAAGTACATGCAAATGTTTTATAACAATTTTCTGTGTTACATAATGCCACTTAAGCATATGAGAAATCCAAAGGAGATTACATTGTGTTTATATTCTGATTTATTTTTCTGTAATATTTGTTATGGAAAATTCTACATGGGAAACTTAAAAAAAACCAAGCCCTCAAATTTTAATTATATGCTCTTAGTGCTTTCAGCCTTTGAATCCACATCACTTTGTGTAGGAATGCCAAGTGCAGGAAAGTACTTTAATTTTTGAAAAAGGAGTTGTTAAAATTTTCTGTGTGATTAATTCTCCATAAGTAACCTTGAATAAATGGATTTCTTGATTTATGGTAGAAGATATTGGAAATGGTCTTAAAATGTAATGGATTTTGTAAAGCATGTTAAACTCTTTCTGTGACACACGAAGAAGTCACTGATAGATGCAGAAAGTCTTTTGTGGCTTTGATGTCAGACAATTTTTGAAGTGGAAGAACATTTATGAACATTAATAGTTATTTCTCTCCTCTTCTCACCTTGTCCTCTCAAATTTTGAGCTTTTTTAAAATAGTAACTTCTTCTTTTTCTTTTCTTTCTTTCTTTTTTTTTTTTTTTTTGGCTATAGGGTATGTGAGCTTGCCAGAGAGACAGGGAGACAGAAAGCAAGAAATCACCCCCTCCTCCCAGGGGGGATGGCTACACTTCAATCCCTTCTCCTCCATTCTTCTCTCGGGATCTTGGGCACACACTCACACATGCCTGGTGTGAGTTTAAGCCACTGGGTCTGGGACTCGAACCGTGGTCGACTACATGGGAGTCCAGTAACATAGCCATTATGCTAACTGCTAGTCCCTATGGTAACTTCTTCATGAGAGAAATAAATGTTATTAAGTATTTATCACAGACACTTAACAATTTTGCATTTATTTAGTTTTTCTAATTTCATTAAGAAAGGTTAAATGAAAAATGTCATCCAGTTGCAGAAAATCATTAGCCCAATTATTGGTTTGTGAAAGTGCAACTCTTCATTCTTTTGAATTGAGGTTCCTAAATGAATAATTCTTTCAGTGTTTATTTGTAGAAATAAACTATTTGAAGGAACAGCAGATGGCATAATGGTTACATTGCTGGACTCCCACATAGTTGACTATAGTTCGAGTCCTAGACCTGGCAGCTTAGAACTCATGCTGGGGATGTGTGTATGCATGCCCAAAATCCTGAGAGGAGAATGGAGGAGAAGGGATTGTGGTGTGGCCATCCCCCTGAGGGGGGGTGAGTTCCCACCCTGTGTCTCTGTCGCTCCAGTGAGCACACATGCCCTACAGCAAAAATCTCTCATACACACACATATGTGTATGTGTGTGTGTGTGTTTGTGTGTATATTCCACTGTATTATGTAAAACTTTAATTGACAATACTTCTTAGCATATAATGAAGAGTTGAATGGTAGTAGTACATTTTGTTGTTTACTTTGTTCATTTCTCAAATATACTTAATGACATTTGCATTGCCAGGGCACTAGGTCTTGAAGATGATGCCAACTTTTATCCTAATTTTATAAAGTGGAATGGAAAAAAATAGTCTTATCATTCAGTTTAGTTTTTCATAGTTACTGGAAAATTTATGGCAAACTGTGCTCATTAATTTTAGAACTGTAAAGGGTGATGAGTTGATACATTTGAATATGGTGCACTTACTGTTCGCATAGTTTGTTCCAAATGACCATCTGTTGTGGGACTACCAGATGGTATGATGGTTATGTCACTGGACTCCCATGTAGTCGACCATGGTTTGAATCCTGGACCTGGTGACTCAAAAAATCACATGATGGGCAAGTGTGTGTGTGTGTGTATGTGTGTGTATGCCCAAGATCTCGAGAGGAGAATGGAGGAGAAGGGATTGCGGCATAGCCATTCCCCCGGGGGATGATTTCACGCTTTCTGTCTCTGTCTGTCCAGTGAGCACACATGTCCTATAGCAAAAAATCTCTATTTTTTTTTTTTAAAAAAGACAATCTGCTCTTAAGTTTAAATGTTAATCACATCTTTTATTATTCTCTTTGGGACTTAACAAATTGGAGAGATTGCAGCTATAGGTATTTTTAAGATTAGAATTATAGACTTAATTTAATACTAAATGATATCTTTTAATATTATTTCAAGTACAAATTTCTTACTGTTCATAGCTGCCAATGGGAATTCATTTTACTAAAGTAGAATATGTGAAAAGAAAAATTAAAGTTTGAATTATGGTTTACATTCCTGGAATTATGTTATATAAAGCTAGCTTATAAAACAACTTCTACTTAGTTATTAGAAATGGAAGGGCATTATTTCTTAATAAGGCTGTTAAAATTGACCAGAAATGTAGGAAATGCTTCAAAAATGGACAGTGTTTTGAAATACTTTTCTTATGCAGTTAAGATACTTTAGGAAAATCACTCAGTTTGTGATCCAGTTAGAGTTAGAATTTTATACAATAAGTTAGCAGAAATTCTGGCTTTGCAAAGTGACATGAACTGAGAAAGATTTGAGCAGTGATTCTGAGCCTCATGTAATAGCTAAGTTTGGTGTACAAAGGAGGAGAAAGAGATCCTGATTTCTCATTTTTCCCCTTCATAGCTTAGTAAACTCGTTCACATAAATTTAGTGACTTTTACTAAATAATCTCGGTTGCAATCTATTTTATATAAATGTGACATGATAGACTAATACAAACATTTCTCTTTCCCATATTCTGGTCTAAAACTCAGATTTGGGAGTAAGCGTCATATTTTATTTTACATATTAGCATTTTATAATTGTTGTTAACAGTTATCTTGGGGGGAATGTCTGCAGGACATAGTAGAATTCTGTAGATTTGTCGTACTTGATTAATTTGCTATTGTATTGCTCATTCACAGAATTTTAAGGAAATGCTTTTTATGTTTTGGTTTGCAGATTGCTTTTCCTATCTAAGTGAGTTAATAGTCATAGACTACTCTTTGGAATAGCCACTGCCTGATAAGAGGTGCCTTTATGACACAATTTTTAATAGAGCCAGAAAAATTAGGAAAGCTATCCAGAAAAGGGATAACCATTGACTGTTGAGATGTAATTTTTAACTTCATTTTCCCTCTCCCCCAAGGCTAAAATCCAGAACCAGCCAGCTGTGTATTACTCATCTGCCTCTAAAAGGTGGAAAGAAGATGCTGGTTTTTATTCCCCCTCCCACCAATAATCCTTGAAGTTTAGCAAATGTATCATGGCAGAATAACTGTATGTAAGATGTCAGTTTTGTAAAGTGATATATTTCTGACAGTATACAAAATTTGATGGTGGGAAAAAATAAGCTTTTATAAATGAAACATTTAAGAGAGTCTTTTTTATTATTTGCTTTTTGGTTTAGTGTTGCCTTTTAGGTGCACCATTTCAGTTTGGCAGCTACGATAAATGACTGAAGGAAATTGAAGATGATAATTCAACATTTCAAGATGCTTCTGCTGAAATGAATGTAAACCTATCCTGGTTTGAATTTAAAGTGTGTAGTAATACCGTATTTTAAAGCCAAGTATTCAGGAAATTCATGGTGATATGAACTGAATGAGATGATTAGGAGAAACAGAAAAGAATACTTTCAATTTCTTGTTATGTAGATAATATTTTTTGAGATACTGTGTTGGAAAATGTTATTGTAAAAAGGATAGGAGCTTGTTATACATGGTTTGCTATAGGGTACAATTCATTTTAAACCTTACCTGAAAAGGTTTAGTTATTAACATATTGTAACAAGGAGTCACCTCCAGTTTAGGGCTAGAGCAGTGGATTGCCTGTAGACTATGTTGCCATGTATCTGGCTAGTATTGTTTTATTGGGTGAACTTTGATTTCTTTAGAAACCCGTTCTTTGAAACTGAAATAATTTTCTACCCTATTTACTTATTTAAATTTTCTAGAGGGCATGTACACACATGTGGCAGGGGAAAAGTGAGAACGTACCCCTCAGGAACCTCCTGTGAGGAATGGCCATGCTGCAAACTCTTCTCTTCTGTTTTTCCTTCCCGTCAGGATTTTGGGCACATATGCACATGCACCTGGTTTTTTTTTTTTTTTTTTTTAGCTGCCAGGTCCAGGACTCGGACTACACAGTCAGCCATGTGGGAACTAGCTGCCCTAATCACCATGCCACTGGCTGGCTCTCTACCCTAGTTCTTAAACTTTCTTCTCTGTCATTTTTCTGTGAAGAGAGAAATCATCATTTGAAAGTATGTATAGTAGTTGCTGGTATTACTCAGCTGCCGATTTAGCCTGGTTAACCTCTCAGCATCCACAGTTTTTTTTTTTTTTTTCCTCATATGGAGTTTTTCATTTACTTCCTCATTCATTCAGTAAATACTTATTGATTGCCTCCAGTGTGCCAGGTTCTGTTTTCAGCATACACGATTCAGCATTTACTCAAACATGGTTGTAATGGTTGGGAGATACCAAATGTTATTTTGTGAAAAATGGTTACTATGGGTTGCATTGTGCTCTCTCAAAATTCATATATTGAAAAAAAATTAAAAAAAAGAAATAATGTCATTGCATATGTAATCAGTGAAGACGAGGTCATCAAAGTGGGTCCCAATCCAATATGAATAAGTCATCTTATAAAAAGAGGAAATTTGAACCCTCTGTCCCCCACCACCACACACGCTTATACACTGACGAAGATGAAGGCAGATTGGGATGATGCTTCCCTGGAGAACACCGAAGACTGACAACAAACCACCAGAAGTGGGAGGAGAGGCCCAGAACAGGTTCTCATAGCCCTTATAAGGAACCAATGCTGCTAACACATCTCTTGGACCTGGGCTCCGGCACTGCAAGAGAAGGCGTTTCAGTTATATAAACCCCAGCTGAGGTTCTTTGTTGTAGCAGCCCTAGCAAGTGAACACAGTGGCCAATAGGAGATGGGAAACTACTAAAAAGATTAAGAACTGGGGCTGGCAGGTGGTGTGGTTGGGGCGCTGGAATCCTACATGGCTGGTCACAGTTTTGAGTCCCGGACCTGGCAGCTTGCTTTCTCACTTGACCTTTCTCTCCTTCTGTGGCTCTCCAGTCAAATTTAAAAATAATAATAAATAAGATGAAATGGAAAGTTATTTTAAAAAAAGATTAGTAACTTAGATGTGAAAACATTTAAGAAAAAAAATTTTTTGAGAAATTTTTTGCTATAGGGTGTGTGTGCTTGCTGAAGAGACAGGGAGACAGAAAGTGAGAAATCAACCCCCCTGGGTGTGGGGTGAAGGCTATGCCACAATCCCTTCTACATTCTCTTCTTGGGATCTGGGGCATGCATGCACACATGCCTGGTGTAAGTTTTAAGTCACCAGCTCCAGAACTTGAACCGTGATCGACTCTGTGGGAGTCCAGCAACATAACCATTACACCACCTGCTGGTCCTCATATTTAAGAAATTTCGACACAAGGTAAAAATATAATTCTGAAGAAAACCAGAAACTTTTGTAAACTTATTCAGGACTATTTTTGAATTGGGGCAACAATCCCCAGATTTATACCTTGAAATGCCGATGATCTCTTACATAAAAATCTGTTAACCTTTAAAAAGGTTGGTGCTGGGACCATCAGTTAGCATAATGGCTATGTCGCTGGACTACCATGTAGTCGACCGCAATTCGAGTCCTGGATCCTGTGGCTTAAACTCACGCTGGGCGCTTGTGTCTGCATGCCCAAGATCCCGAGAGGAGAATGGAGGAGAAGGGATTGTGGAGTGGCCATTCCCCCTGGGAGGTGATTTCTCGCTTTCTGTTTCTCTGTCATTCTGGTGAGTGCACTCTATAGTAAAAACCTCTCCAAAAAAAAAAAAAAAAAAAAAGGTTGGTGCAAAAATGGAAATAAAAGTGTGAACTATATTGGTGCAAAAAAATTGAAATCCATGCATAATTTCTCATAATACTCCTTTTCCATGAACTTTTTAAGACCCACATGTTCTTTCCAAAGTCTAAACTTCAGACCTTTCTAACAGATCTTGTCAGTTATGATTGAGTGTGCCATCCTTTAGACATCATTATCTTGGCTTGAAGAAGCTCATTACCCTGAAGGGAAGAAAACCCTGTCAGGTTTCCATGGAGGGGATTTTCACCAAGCCTGTTATTAGCATATGCCATGTGGTCTTTTCCTAATGTAATGCAGCAGTCAGGTTCAAGGAATGAAAAGAAAGACTTAAAACATCTTACACAAGTTGTGTGTAATTTGTGCTCTTGGATAAGCACATACCACTTTAAAAATCCCAAATTGAATTCATCTGGATGGAAATGTATTAGATGTTTTCCCCCTCTTCCCAAATTCTTATCCGTACAGTGTGTTATTCAGTTTTCTTTCCTTAGATAACTCAGAAGTGAGTTTTTACTCTTAATGATTTGGGCCCAGTTTAAATTTTTAAAAATTGTATATGCTGCTTATTGGTTTTCAGCTTTTAGAATGAATTGCTAGATAAAATAAGAAAGACAAGAATGTAAATAAAATTGGCCTTAACAATATAAAAGTAGAGGTGTAACAGACAAAAATGAGTTAGAAATGGGGAGGAGACTAGAAGATGCTCTTATGATGAGAAATCCAGAGACTGTGCAAAACTGATGGGTGAGTAGGTTTTAAATTTATTTCAGTTGCAGAGGTAATAGCTATATTATTCTTTTTTTTTTTTTTTTTTGGAGAGGTTTTTGCTATAGGGCGCATGCGCTTGCCAGACAGACAGAGAGAGACAGAGAGACAGAAAGTGAGAAATCACTCCCTCGGGGATGACCATGCTGCAATCCCTTCTCCTCCATTCTCCTCTGGGGATGTTGGGCATGCAGGCACAAGCGCCCAGCGTGAGTTTTAAGCCACCGGGTCCAGGACACGAACCACGGTCGACTACATGGTAGTCCAGCGACATAGCCATTACACTAACTGCTGGTCCCATTATGTTGTTCTTTCTGATTCATCATATTGGAAGGGATGGGGGAACTGCATAAAATACTTGTTTTTACAATTTTTAAAAAAGAATTATTTAATTTTATTAATTATTATTTTAAAAATTTGCTATAGGGCACATGGGATCACTGGAGAGAGAGAGAGTGAGAAAGCAAGCTGCTAGGTCTGGGACTCAAACTGTAGTCGGCCATGTGGGAGTCCAGTGCCTTAATCACCATACCACCGGCTGGTCCCAAAACAATATAAATTAAGTCCGAGTTTTTTAGGTGGGGAGTCAGTAGTTGATGTTAGATGTAGGTATGTCTCGTGAAGGTAATCATCAAAACTACAGACAGACATAGTTTACAAATGATCATGGTTTAAAAGACAATTCTGTTTCTGTCATGTACACAGTTCTTCGGTAAAAAGAAATAAAAAAAAAAAGTTGTACTGACCAGCAACAGAATTTGTTTAAGGAAGCAGCACAACAGTCAGATGAATACCAGTTATTTAGTTTTTGAAATTTTAGGTAATAAAACACTTCAGTAATGGGGAAATAATATAAGAATGACAGTGAAATATTTGCCACCATACATACGTTTTATTTATATACATCTAATAATTTTTCTCTATTTGGGCCCGGTGTATTTTTAATTTTAGACAACTTGCATTTCAGATATAGCTAAGAAATAGAACTCTTATTCCCTCCTCCCTTAGGAAAAAGGAATTTACATTTTCCATTTCAAACCCCACTTGACACCCGTAGTTATCCAGAGTGACCATAACCTTTATATTGATTAAGCATTAGTCATCATGTTGGTCTAAATACAATTTTATTTTGGTAATCTATCCCTTTAAAACAGATTTAATGGTGGGATAAACCTCTCCTGTTTCTTCATGTAAAATTTGACAAACCCCATGACTTTTCTGCTCATTCTTAATAAGCAGGCCTCCAGTTACTTTATATTACAAACACAGCTCAAGTGAGAAATTACAGTGATTCAAGATATTAATCAAAATTCTGAACTTGATTTTCACGTCAATCTTTTCTCCCCAAGAACTCTTATTGGAAGTGGATGTCTTTCTAGTGTGTCTTCCATGCTATTTTGAAATTTCTAAATATTCAAGATAAATTTAGACACTACAACAGTACATAAGTGATAGGTGTGATTTTTTTGTTTGTTTGTTTAATACCAAGGTTACATGTGTACATGAGAGAGAGAAAAGAACCCCTCAACATGGCCTGGTCAAGTGAGAGAGAAAGGGGGAGAGAAGGAAGAAGAATCCCCCTGTCATGCTGCAGTCCTTTTTCCTCCAATTCTCCATCCCATCAGGATCCTGAACACATGTACACTGCCTTGTTCAGGCTGCTGGGGCTGGGGCTCAAACCCTGGTTGGCTATCTGGGATCTGGTTTCTGCAGATTTAAACTCTGTGCTACGGGGCCAGCCTGATATCATTGTGTGACCTTTGCTTGACTATCTTAATGCTAAATTGGGAGAGGGATTTTATTGTACCTAATTTTCATAAAGGGAGACTAGTTCATATGAAACATTTATAATCTGTTGTCTCACTGCAAGTCAATTGGATTGTAATGGAAATTGATGGTTGAGTATCAGTATCAGAAGTTATACAGGTCAGAGATGTAACAAAATGTAAAATTTGTTGTAAGAATGAAACGTTTAGATTTAAGGAATTGGAATTGCTAGCTTTAATCTATCACCTTTTAAAAATTGTAGAAAACACTGGGACCAGCAGATGGCTTAATGGTTACATCACTGGACTCCCACATAGTCAACCGCTGTTCAAGTTCCGGACCCGGTAGCTTATACCTCACGCTGCATGCCAAGATCCTGAGAGGAGAATGGAGGAGAGGGGATTGCAGTGAGGCCATCCTCCCTGGGGGGTGATTTCTTGCTTTCTGTCTCTTGGGCAAGCACATGCTCCCTATAGCAAAAATCTCTTAAAAATTGTAGAAAACACTAATAGAGACTAACTTAAACTTTTTTTTTTAAACAAATTATTGATGCCACTTAAAATTTTATCTTAGCACAAGTTATTATTTGACATCCCAGCTACATTATGCTAAATTTGTAAAAATGAAAGTAACTGTAATTAAATTTTAGGCATTTTAAAGTAATTTCGAATAACTTAAATACATAAGATTAAAAGATGTTAAAAGCAGCTTTGGGGAGTAATGTCAATGTGTGTTTTCATCTTTTATAGCAGATATTATATACAGCTTAATACACGTCTTAAACTTTGACTTGCCAAACTTAATTCTTTCTGCCTTAAAATTTATAGAGATGTTTACATCATCTCAGGCTATTTAAAATTACTTATTTTTAAAATTTTATTTATCTTTATTTATTTGTTTATTTTAATTTGACCAGAGAGGGACAGAGAGAGAAAGTGAGAAAGCAAGTCACCAAGTCTAGGACTTGAATGGAGTCAGCCATATTGGAGGCCAGTACCTTAACCACCACACCATCTGTCGGCCCCCAAATCACTTAACTTTAAGGGTTACAAAAGTGGACAATTATCTGTTGATGATAATATCTTTTATTGAACCAATATACACTGTATTCAGGATGGGAAGATTCATTTGGTATGCTGTAATGATACACAGTGATGGAATATAAAAAAATAAATTAAGGGCTAGTAGGTGGCATGATAGCTAAGGTGCAGGACTCTCACATGGCCAACTGTGGTTTGAGTCCTGGCCATGGCGGCTTGTTTTCTCACTTTTCCTCTCTCTCTGGTGAATTAAAGTAATAATAGTAATAATAATAATAATAAAATTAAGTAAATAATTCCTTAAAAATAAATAAATTTAAAAAATTAAAACAAATTATTAGTAAACTTTATTTTTTAGAGCAGTTTTAAGTTCACAGGGGAAAGTAGAGAAAATTCCCATGTATCCCTTGTCCCCAGAAAGGAACACTCTCCCTCACTCACTGACATCTACACCACAGCAGTATATTTGTTACAATTGATGAACCCGCATCAACATGTCATTGTCACCTGATGTCTAGTATGCGTTAGGGCTCACTCTTGGTGGTTTCCGTTCTCTGGCTGAGACAAATGTGTACAACATGTGGTATCACACAGTAGTCTCACTGTCCTAAAGATCTGTGTTCTGCCTGTTTATCCCTTTCTCCTCCCTAACCCCTGACAACTGATATTTCTTTCTTTCTTTTTTTTTTTTTTCTCTTTTTTTGGAGAGGTTTTTGCTATAGGGCACGTGCGTTCGCCAGAGAGACAGAGAGACAGAAAGTGAGAAATCACCCCCCAGAGGGGGATGGCCACGCTGCAATCCCTTCGCCTCTATTCTCCTCTCGGGATCTTGGGCATGCACGCACACGTGCCCAGCGTGAGTTTAAGCCACCGGGTCCGGGACTTGAACCACGGTCGACTACGTGGGAGTCCAATGACATAGCCATTACGCTAACTGCTGGTCCGGACAACTGATATTTCTCCTGACTTAACTTTTGCCTTCTCCAGAATGTCATCTCGTTGAACCATACAGGATGTAGCCTTTCCAAGAAGATTGACTTTCTCCATTTAGTAACGTACATTTAGTTTTCTCCATGTCTTTTCATGGCTTGAATCACTCATTTCTTTTTAGCCCTGAATACTATTCCATTGTCTGGATATGCCAATGTATCCTGCACCTACTGAGGGACATCTTGGTTATGTCTACGTATTGGTAGTTTTAAATAAAGATGTTATAAACATCCATGCATAGGTTTTTGTGTGGACATAAGTTTTCAGTTCATTTGGGTAAATATCAGGGGTATTGGATCATATGGTAAAAGTATGTTTATTTTTTTATTTTTTGGAGAGGTTTTTCACTATAGGGCGCGTGCGCTCGCCAGCCAGACAGAGAGATTCATAGAGACAGAAAGTAAGAAACCACCCCCCAGGGGAGATGGTCACACCGCAATCCCTTCTCCTCCATTCTCCTCTCGGGATCTTGGGCACGCACGCACACGCGCCCGGTGTGAGTTTTAAGCCACCGGGTCCAGGACACGAACCACGGTCGACTATGTGGGAGTCCAGCGACATAGCCATTATGCTAACTGCTGGTTCCCAAGTATGTTTAGTTTTGTAAGGAACTACAAACTGCTTCCACTCACGCATTGCCATAGCAGTGTGTGAGTTTTCATTGCTCCACATCCTTGCCAGATTTGGTGGTGGTCTAATTTCTTGAAAGCTTTTATTTGTAGGTTCTGTCCTATATTTTTGTAGAGGTTCGAAGCCAAAAAAAAAAAGAAAAGAAAAGAAAGACTTAAGTGATTAAATGAGATACAGGAAGTCTTAATGGTGTTAGGGTTTGCTCCTGAGAAACTGAAAACCAGAACATGTCTTTTAGGATAAGACTTTAAAATGCATCTGAACATTTCTTACATTCTTGGACTCATTGGAAGATTTTAAAAAATATTTTCAGATTTTTATAAGGCAAAGTATTAGAGTCCACATCTTCTTCTATATACAAGTAGATATTTTTACCAGAGATAACTAAGAAATGCTTGTTAATACGTGAGCTGGAAGGCATAATTGAAATTTTTAGGACTTTATTTTTATTTCTATGTTTATCAATCATTTTAAATATTTTGCTTTTCATTATGACAAAGTGAATAAAGTAGACTACTTCTTTTTTTTTTTTTTGGCAAGGCTTTTTGCCATAGGGCATGTGCAATTGCCAGAGAGAAGGAGCGATATTAGTAAGAGGGAAAGTGAGAAATCTACCCCTGGGGAGATGGCCACACTCCTCCTGCTCCTGGGATTTTAGGCACTCACATATCCAGCATGATTTTCAAGCTGCCGAGTCTGGGACTCAAACTGTGATTGGCCACATGGGAGTCCAGCACCTTAACTGGCCACACCACCTGCTGGCCTGAGTGTTACTTTAAAATTCTCACTGGATTGCCATTTTCACAGCTGAAACTCAGGCACAGTGTTTATTTTCTATTGTATTGGCACCCATAATTAAAGCATAGGTTATTAAATGTGAAACAATGATTCACACTTGAGTAAAAATGTCCAATCACTCCCTCTCTGAATAGTAATTGTTCTCTGTGCGTGTACTAGTGTCATGTATGTGCACGTGTGCATTTATGGCAGCTGGTACCAATGAGCATTGTGCTATCTCATTAGCGATCTATTTAACAAGCCAATCGAAGCGGGTATTTATTATTTCCTGTTTACAGGTAAAGTCACCGAGTCTCAGATGGGCTAGGTCTGGTCCGAGATTACACAATAGGGCTAGGGTGTGCGTCCATTCTGGAGGCCATGTCTTACCAATGGTCCTCTTCACCCTAAGTGTTATTACTGGCAAAGGAACTATACGTGGAGGAGGCTTTACAGGAGGAGAGGCTCTGTCAGTTGTGGATGCTAGTTGCTGATTAGCCAAATGTGCACTGAATTTTCTCCTTTTTAAAAAAATAATTTAATAATTTATTTCACGAAAGAGATAGGCATCTCAACAGAATCCTCACGCCGTGACCTACTCCCTGCTCAGCCAGCCAAGATCATGTGTGCACGGGATCAGGGACACACATGTGCACACCTGACTTATACGCGGAGACCTTGGAAGCAATCCTGGGACTTCCCACGTGGCTTCAGCAATGCTGAGTGTCACATTACCGCGACATCACTGTGGTTGGCCTGAATTTTCCAACGCTAGCTGGTTTCAGTTGGGATTGTGTAGTGTCAGTGTTAACTTCACACATCAACTTTCGAGCACAACTTGGAGCCCTATCACATTCCATGGTGTGCTCTATTACTGTATCAGTAATAGGAAGATCATCCTGACTAGCCATTTTTGATGACTGTTCCAGCTCAGACCATCTTAAAACTAATCAAGAAGCATACTGTTGACACATCTGGTCACATCCCTCAAAAATTATTCTTTCCTTATATAAACCCTTTTTCCCCTTAGCCATGTAAAAAAAAAAAAATATATATATTCTTTGGGGAAGGAAACCCAGGCTGGCCAGGTGATATGGTGATTAAGGAGGCTGGCTCTTGCCTGGCTGTCTATATGGTTTGAAGTTTCAGACCTGTGGCGTGAAAAACACACCAGGCACGTGTGTGTACTCAAAATCCTGAGAGAAGAATAGAGAAGGGATTGCAGCGTGGCCATCCCACCTGAGTGCTTTCTCATCTTCTCTCTCTCTCTTTGTCTTTGGCAAGTGTGCATAGCCCATAGAAAACAATCTCTCCTCCCCCCCCAAAAAAAAGGGAGGAAATTCCCCCCAACAGGTGATAATTGACTAACATTTAAAATATTTCTCTGCTTCTCTTCCATTTATATTCAAATAGCCTTGCAAGATTTTGTATTTTTATGAGCTCATTAACTAAAAATGTAGTCGTGGCGAGCAAGTGTTTATTGAGTGCCTATTATGGGCCAATGCCCCCTAGCCTCCGTGTAGGAAGAATGAACTTCAGGGTTCCCACTCCTGCTTGAACTTAAAATAGAGCAGAGATTTTCCCCAATCTTTATGTAGCATGACGGAACATTTTATAATGTAAGTGCTCTCCTCAAAGCTTATCAGTTTTAACAATTTGGATTTTCATGCTTTGGGCTTTCTTAAAGGTGTGGGTATGTCTCTCTCATACAGATAAACGAGTGCTTTCCTGTCCTAGTTTAATGTCATCCTTGCATTGTTGATCAGAACCACTGGGTGGCAGCAAAAGAACATAGAAGATTATTTTGCGTTTGTATACTCAAAAATGAAAGGAAAACTATTCTTTGGAATTCATGGGTGATGGAGGAAAAAAATACAGTGATTAAAATTGAGTATGTAACTGTAGCAAGAGAGACCTCCCATTACATCTCTTGACTAAATATGTTACCCTAAATGTATTAATAAAAAGTTAAATTTATGCTTTATTATTACCAAAGCTGTATTGAAAAGCTTTTCAGTTTCCTTAGCCACAGAAACATCTTTCAAGATTTTTGTGCAATTACTTTTCTACTTGTAACAATGAAGGGGCAAAAAAAGAAAACTTGTTTAGTAAGAATGTGTGAGATTTTGAATGTCAAAGAACAATGGAAAGGAGTCACTCCACTTGATAGCTTGTTTGGAGAGTTTTTTTTTGTTTTTGTTTTTGTTTTTGTTTTTTTTTTTTTTGCTATAGGGCGCGTGCGCTCGCCAGACAGACAGAGAGAGACAGAGAGATAGAAAGTGAGTCTCAATGCCCACTTTCTTTTAATAGAGCTCAGTATTTTATCGGTATTGGGACCTGGAACCCTAATGTGATAAAACAGCCCATAACCTTCCTGGGCTTGAACTCTGGCCACCAGTATCTGCTACAAACCAAGAGAAAGGAGTAAGATAATAATACTGATTTCTCTATTCCCTCTCTTTGGAGCATTCTTGGGGGTGAGAGAAGGAAGGAAAACATTTGTGTTAGCCCAGTGCAAGATAGATTTTTGTGACGTGTATTTAGTTTCTTCTTTAGAGACTAGGTAGAGTCATTCTGCTGGAAGAGTCTAATTTGCTATTTCTAGTAGTCCGAGAATTTGAGGGTAGAGGACTTTGAATCCTCTTGGACTTTTCTAGAAAAGAAGTTTCTACACCCTTCTTTAGTAGTAGTCACTTACTATGCTGGGAAAATTCAGCTTGTATGAGGTAATGAGATAAAGTGATTGAATGCAAAAAAAAAAAAAGTAAAATAAGAGAAAAAAAGCAGTGATCATTTATTAAACCCATCCCCGCCCAATTCTATAATTTTGTTATATGATTTTCATTTGGTTGTATTGTCTCTCTATTAAGGGAAATGTTAAATATGAGACAAAAATGGTGGTAAAACTCAGGGTAAAACCAAATATAATTTGTACTTATCTTCACACATACAGTAGAGACCCATCTTTCACGTTTCAAAATTCATTTCGTCCCCAATTTATGATTTATTATTTTAATGTCTATTTTAACCTCCATTTAATTTGATAATCTAGACTTAAAGCACTGATTCCTAAAATATATCTTCAGGTAAATACCTCAATAGAATTTTTTCTCTTTTTCCAGGAGGTTGTATGCATTCATCAGAGAGAGACAGAAAGAAAGAGGAGAAAGCTCCCCCAATTGGGAAATGGTCATGCTGCAATTTCTTCTCTATTTCTCCCTCCTTTCAGTATTTTGGGCACACATTACCAGGATGTTTCTTTTCTTTTCTTTTTCTTTCTTTTCTTTTCTTTTTTTTTTAGAGGTTTTTGCTATAGGGTGCGTGCGCTTGCCAGAAAGACAGAGAGAGACAGAGAGACAGAAAGCAAGAAATCAGCCCCCAGGAGGGATGGCCACGCCATAATCCCTTCTCCTCCATTCTTCTCTCGGGATCTTGGGCATGCACACACATGCACCCAGCATGAGTTTAAGCCACCAGGTCTGGGACTGGAACTGTGGTTGACTATATGGGAGTTCAGTGAAATAGCCATTATGCTAACTGCTGGTCCCTCCAATATGTTTCTTAAACTGCCAGGTCCAGACTTGAACTGCATGGTTGGCCACGTGAAATCTGGTGCCTTAACTACCAGGCCACGGAGATGGCCCAGTTCAATATTCTTTCAGCACAAAATGTGGAACATCAGAAAGAACAATATGACACAGCTTCGACTTCTTGGTTCTGTCTGTGACTCTGACTAAATAAATCACTCTGGCTACGCATGTGCTGCTTCTGTGCAAATGAGCACAACCAAGCCCATGTTCTCCCTTAGCTGTACAAATTTATGGAACCAGGCATTCGGAGAAAGACTTCTACTTAAAATGTGACTTTGGTAGTACTAAAATTAAGATGGTACTTTACATCCATACTGGGAAATCTGATGGAAAGTTTCTCTTCTAGATTTCTATTTTCTTTGTTCCAAATGAATATAAGATTCTTCTGAGTCATCTCATATTGAAGCTCTTAGATACAAACCCAAAATGATAAAAATTGTTTTCCTGACTTAAACGTGAACCTACTCAAGACTTATAGGTCTTAAGAAACTGGCACTTTATTCCGCTTGAAATGATAGACACACATCCACACACACTCACAGAACCCTTATAACCCCAAACATCCAAATAGTTATATAGAATCATATTCAAGAGATAGGAGCTGTAGAATCGAAGTTCTCAATTTCATTTTATGGTATCAAGAATGACCTGGATGATAGAAATGAATTCTGGATTTGAATTGGCTCTGGCTAACTAAAGCCTTAACATTCTTTTACTTACACTTGACTTGTTTCCTCACTTATGAAAGCACATCTATCTTCTGGTAAGCCAGATACCTGATCTGCTATGCCTATGATCCTTTTGCACTTCTCAAATAAACCCTGCTGTAGCGATAAGTTCCAATTAGCTAGGAACTTGCTTTAGAAATATTCCAACCACAGGTCATAATTTTTGCTGGGTGAGTAGAAAACAATGTTGATGTCATTTACTATCAATTGCATTTGTCCCCTTTTATGAGAAAGATAATGTAGACGTTGGATTAAATTTCAAGGCTGTCTTAGAAAGACACATTACACAGAGAACTGGGAAATATTCCTTTCAATGATTATGTTACAAACAGTAATGTTTAACATGGCCCATAAATCATCAAAGTAAATGAACAAGAGTCTGATATAGCTGAAAAAGGAACTAGCAATATCTTTACATATTTAACATATAATTGATGCTCAACAAATGTTTGTTAAATGGTAGATATATTTGAAAGGTTAAAAAGCAATCTCTTGATCTCTAATGCTAATCTGAAGAGGTTCTATAGGTCAAAGTTTTTTGGTCATAAAATACTTTTGATTTAAATCAGTTTCCTTAAATGGTTAAAATTTGGATACAGTAATATTGGAAAAAGCGTAATGGATAGAAATGGCATTTATTTTAAGAAAGATTTTTGCTATAGGGTGTGTGCTTGCCAGAGAGACATAGAGACAGAGAGTGAGAAATCACCCCCCAGGGGGATGGCCATACCGCAATCCCTTCTCCTCTATTCTCCTCTCAGGATCTTGGGCATGCACGCACACGCACCTGGCATGAGTTTAAGCCACTGGGTCTGGGATTCAAACTGTAGTCAACTATGTGGGAGTCCAGCAACATAACCATTATATCATCTGCTGGTCCCCAGAAATGGCAATGTTTAATTAACTAGTTTAATTTAATTACATTGAGCTAATATACTAACGTAATGACTTGAATTTTTTTTTAACTTTTTAAAAATATTTTAAAAAAATTTTTAAAAAAGTGAAAGGAAGCTTTGAAATAATCTTTATTTTATTAAAACCATAATTTCTTTCTTTTTTTTTTCTTTGAGAGAGATTTTTCCATAGGGTCTATGTGCTTGCTAGAGAGACAGAAAGCGAGCCCCCACTCCCGGGGAATGGCCATGCTGCAATCCCTTCTCCTCAATTGTCTCGGGATTTTGGGCACACACACACACACACACACACGTGTGAGTTTTAAGCTGCCTGGTCCTAGACTTGAACTGTAGTCAACTACATGGGAGTCTAGTGATGTAACCATTATACCATCTGCTGGCTGCTAAAACCATAATTTCAATGGACAATTCTAAGGTAAATTTTTCTTATGGGCTATACGTTTAGTATTTCTTTTGTTGTATCAGCCATGCAGCTATGATCAACTTGTGGCTCTGAAGCAGTTTTGTTAAGATTCTGAAGAAAGTGAAAAACACAGTAATATTCTGATATATTGGGAGGCCTATGGCACAGTAGTTAAGTGTGGTGGGAGCTGGATCCCACATGGCTGAATGTGGTTCACATCCCAACTTGGCAGCTAGAACAACATGCTGGGTATGTATGTATGTATGCATGCCCAAAATCCTGACAGGAAAGAGAAATGGACAAAAAGGAATTGTGGTGTGCTCACACCATGATGGGGAGGGTGGCTTTCTCTCTCTTTTTCTGGCAAGCATACATGCTATCTGGCAATTATTAAAAAAAAATTCTGATATTACTATTTATTTATTTATATTGCCAGAGGAGAGAGAGAAACAGAGGGAGGGAGAAGAAGAAAGCACCCTGTAGTGGGGTGTGGTCATGCCACAATCCCTTGTCCTTCATTTCTCTAGCCTGTCAGGATTTTGGGCACATACGCACAGGCACCCAGCATGTTTTCTCAAGCTGCTGGGGCAGTGCTTGAACCACCTGAGCAACCACGTAGCTGAGCTCTCTTAATCACTAGGCTGGCCTGACCATCTATTTAAGTACTTTTTTAAAAAATAATTTTGTCAAATGATTATTTGATTTCTTTAGATTGAGTAATTGCAAATTGAGGAATCCCTTGGGAATATGAAGAATTAGAAATCTTCTTATTTTCCTAGTTCTATAAAATTAAAAAGAAAGGAAATTATATTTAAATGTTTTCCGCTTTTAATAATGGTAGACAATGTAACTTTGACTGACTGAGAGCAGATCTTGCAAAGCTGAGCCAGAACAAATGAACAAATCAACAGGATCTCAGAAAGCTAAGAAGACAGTAAAGACTCTCAAGGCCAGGATTTAGAGATGGGGCAAGGCTTAGAGACAGGTTTTATACTTTTGCTTCTTTTCCTAGAAACAGAAGCAGAGAGATCAAGTGGTCAGGTGATATTTTTGGATGTCCTGTGAAGCTGACACAACAGCAATTGGCATGTAGGGACCACCAAGGTTGGGGAAGCATTCTAGTACTTCCTTGCCCTACTTTGATTTGGGGCCCCAAAGGCTTGCCCTCTAGGAGCACAACAAGATAAATAGGAAATTGACCCTTACAGGCGTTCCAGAGTGCTAGCATACCTGGGCATCAGATGAAGAAAGTATAAATCCTTCTTGGAGAAATAATATATATCCAAGTCTCAAATTACTTCTGCAAGGAATTTTTACACATACTGTACTCAAGGCATAAAAAAATCCATACAGGAGACATGAATCAAAGCTGACAAAAACAATGCAATGGAAGTAAGGGCTCTAGATATTGACATTATCAGATATAAAACTTGAAACAAATATATTTTTGGTGAAAGTACTAAAGGAAAAGATTGAAAATTTTGACAGATGTGATAACTATAAAAAAGAAAAAAAAGGCCAAACAAAATCTGGGACAGGGAATTTAATGACAGATACAGGAAGATCTTAGTATTTGAGTTTAATAGCTAAAGAGAGAATTAGTGAACAGCCTGATGTGTTAAAGAAAAAATATTCAGAATAAACTATGGAGAAACAAAAAGGATAGAAAAATCAGAATGGGAGCAAAAAGCTTGAGGATGAAGTGAAAATCTCTACCCTATGAGTAATTGTAATTTCATGAGGAGGGGAGAAAGAGAATGGGGTGAGAGCAAATGGGGTGATGAGATTAGAGATAAGAATTTTCCCAAATTAATCAAATGCATCAAGCAACAAAGAATATCCATGAATCTAAAACAAGATATAGAGATAATCATAGGCACACCATCACATTATTGAAAACCATAGTTTAGGGACCAGCAGGTGGCGTAATGGTTACGTTGCTGGACTCTCATGTCATTGATTAGAGTGTAAATCTCAGACCCAATAGGTTGGCACTCAGGCCAGGTGCGCATGCGTGTGTGTGCCCAAGATCCCCAGAGGACAATGGAGAAGGGATTGTGGTGTGGCCATCCTCCCTGGGGGGGGGGGCAGTTCTCCGTTTCTGTCCCCTCGTTTTCCTCTTTCTCTATTTGGGGAAGCATTCTAGTACTTCCTTGCCCTACTTTGATTTGGGGCCCCAAAGGCTTGCCCTCTAGGAGCACAACAAGATAAATAGGAAATTGACCCTTACAGGCGTTCCAGAGTGCTAGCATACCTGGGCATCAGATGAAGAAAGTATAAATCCTTCTTGGAGAAATAATATATATCCAAGTCTCAAATTACTTCTGCAAGGAATTTTTACACATACTGTACTCAAGGCATAAAAAAATCCATACAGGAGACATGAATCAAAGCTGACAAAAACAATGCAATGGAAGTAAGGGCTCTAGATATTGACATTATCAGATATAAAACTTGAAACAAATATATTTTTGGTGAAAGTACTAAAGGAAAAGATTGAAAATTTTGACAGATGTGATAACTATAAAAAAGAAAAAAAAGGCCAAACAAAATCTGGGACAGGGAATTTAATGACAGATACAGGAAGATCTTAGTATTTGAGTTTAATAGCTAAAGAGAGAATTAGTGAACAGCCTGATGTGTTAAAGAAAAAATATTCAGAATAAACTATGGAGAAACAAAAAGGATAGAAAAATCAGAATGGGAGCAAAAAGCTTGAGGATGAAGTGAAAATCTCTACCCTATGAGTAATTGTAATTTCATGAGGAGGGGAGAAAGAGAATGGGGTGAGAGCAAATGGGGTGATGAGATTAGAGATAAGAATTTTCCCAAATTAATCAAATGCATCAAGCAACAAAGAATATCCATGAATCTAAAACAAGATATAGAGATAATCATAGGCACACCATCACATTATTGAAAACCATAGTTTAGGGACCAGCAGGTGGCGTAATGGTTACGTTGCTGGACTCTCATGTCATTGATTAGAGTGTAAATCTCAGACCCAATAGGTTGGCACTCAGGCCAGGTGCGCATGCGTGTGTGTGCCCAAGATCCCCAGAGGACAATGGAGAAGGGATTGTGGTGTGGCCATCCTCCCTGGGGGGGGGGGCAGTTCTCCGTTTCTGTCCCTCTGTTTCTCTCTGTCTCTCTGGAGAGTGCATGTGCCCTGTGGCAAAAATATCTCTTTAAAAAAAGGAAAGAAAGAAAGAAAACCGAAGTTGAAAATCAAAAGCGTGATGAAAAAATATTGCCTTTGAAGAAGCTGGGATTTAAATGTCAATTGACAGAAATGACGGAAACTACACAATAATAAACTCATATTTCAAAGTACTGAGAAAAGGATAATTACTAATCTTATATTCTAAGCCCAAAGAAAATTCTTCAAGAATGAAGGAAAAGACCTTTTAAGCAAGCACAGATTTAAAGAGTTTGTCATAAGGAGACTCACACAAATGTAAATTCTACAGGGTATTCTTTAGAAAGAAGCAAAGTCTTCATCTGGAATCATGTATTCCTGTCCAAAGAATACCCAGAAGGAAGTTTGAAGATGAAGGGAAGAATGATGATACCTTGCCACCAAAAGGAAGTAAATGGGTATATTTAAATAAACATTAATTTAATTAAAGAGTTAACAATAGTATTTTGTGGATCTTGGGTTTAAAACAAATAAAAATATGAAAAAAATGAGAAATGGCACATTAGTTGTTAAGGTTAGATTTATGGACTTAAAGTGTTCTAAGGTCTTTTGTCCATCAGAAGGTAAAAGTATCAATTAGTATCAGATTACTGTAAGTCCAAGGACTTATGTTACTATCTAAAGTCATTATTGCTAGAGCTAGCCTTACAGACTAGTTAAGAGAGCTGGATTCCACATGGCTGACTGTGGTTTGAGAACTGGCCCTGGAAGCTATAAAAACACTCTAGACATGTGTGTGTATGCAATGTTTCTGAAGATAGTTTCTGTTAGCACTGCAAAACTGGACTTAGACATCATCCTTATCTGGTATCACAAAACTCTCCATCCTTTCACCATCTGAATGTTTATGATTAATGTTTTAAATTGGAGCTCAGTAGCAAATAAACAAATATACACATCAATAACTAATTATAATTTTCTGTGGTACTTATTTTTTTAATTGCCAGAGGTATATGCACTTGCCAGCGAGAGAGAGAGAGAGAGAGAGAGAGAGGGAAAGCATCCCACCAAGGGACATGGTTACATCAAAATTCTTTCTCCTCATTTTTCCTTCCTGTTGGGATTTTGGGCATGGGATTTTGGGCACAGTGCATGTTATTGATATGGTTTTCAACCCACTGGGTTCAATTCAAATGATTGAATTAAACAGTTCAACTGTTACCAGGTCTACATTTAATCCCATTTCTTAATTTTGCTTTTTGCATTTCCCTCTGGTATTTGTAGTTATAAATGTTTTATTCCTGCTACCAATGTAATACATATTTATTGTAAATATTCAAACTTGAGAGAAATACAATCTAGAAAATGAATGTGCCCCGAAGTTCCACAGTAGCAGATGCTGTTGGTGCCCCATCTGTAGCCACTTAATGCAGATCAGTTCCATGCACACCAGCCTGACTGCCAACTGCCAGCACCTGAGATTCTTTGCCTGAAGGCTTTGCTTGAAGACCCACTTTCCTTGTACTTGAGCTAACTGGAAGTGCTGGGGAATTAAGACCCTTGGGATCAGCCCTCAACCAATGACTGACAGGACGTGTGAATAACTACCTCAACTTTCTTGCCACTTAATTGGATAACTGAAGATAATGTTCTCTACTTTCTCCATGTATTCCCTAGAGGGATTAAGCTCTAATTGCCTGAAGTGATGACTCGCTTGATGACACACTTGCTAATGGCTTCCTTCCCTTCCCTTCTCTACTCTGATACTGAGGTTTTCAGAGATCATCTCCCAAATGAACCAATTATACTTATTTCTTGTTTCACAGGCTGCTTCTTGGAAGACCTACTTGAGCTACCCATCATCTAAAGTTGACACCATGGCTTTAAATTGTCATTCTTTTCATGGGGATATGAAGAAGCAATGCTGTTCTAGGGGCTTTTTTGGATGCTCTTAGGATGGAAATTTAAGTGGGTATCTTGCTTATTATTTAGGACTGAGTCTTTAGGAGTAGGTTTGCTCATTCTCTTTGGGTAGTCATTTATCAAGATTTCTTCAGCTATTGACATCTGGAGTTGGGTAGTTATGTGTTGCGGTGCAGTCCTGTGGCTGGTTAGGTAGTAGTTCCACTCACTAGATGCTAGGAGTATCTCTTACCACTCCATTTGTGACACCAAATATGTATCTTCAGATGTCTGTTCCTGGGAGTCAAAGCTGTCCTAGATAGAAAACCACTGAGTTGGATCTACTAAATGTGAGTTTACTCTGGCAAGTTTGTTTAGAGTATATAAAGACTTTCTGATCATCCAACAGGAAGGAACAGAAAGATTGAAAATGACTTGGGGCCACCCTGTGACATAGTAGTTAAGGGACCCAGATTCCACATGGCTGACTGTGGTTCAAATCCTGGTCCCAGTGGCTTGAAAAACATGCTGAGTGTATATGTGTGTGTGTGTGTGTGTGTGTATGTGTGTGTGTGTGTACCCCAAATCCTGACAGGATGGAGAAATGGAAAAAAATATGACCACACCCCTTGGGGGACGCTTTCCTCCCTCTCCCTCTCTTTCTGTCTCTTCTGAGCATACATACCTCCTGGCAATTAAAAAGAAAGAGGAAGAAAGAAGGAAAGAGAGAAAAAGAGTAAGTAAGAAAGAATGAAAGAAAGTGACCTGAAAAAAAATTGGTGTTACATCATTGTACTAAAGCTACCTTCTCCTAATAAAATAAGAAAAAAAGGTATATGCTAGATGAATTCTTGTATGGCAATGAGGATTCACTGGTAGTGATACGTAATCTGAGAGACGCTAACATCTTTAAAGAAGGTAGTAAGCTGGCTGCTATCTTTTTTTTTTGGAGAGGTTTTTTTGCTGTAGGGCATGTGCGCTCACCAGATAGACAGAGACAGAAAGCAAGAAATCACCCCCCAGGGGGGATGGCCATGCCACGATCCCTTCTCCTCCATTCTCCTCCATTCTCCACTCGGGATCTTGGGCACACACGCACACGCGCCCGGCGTGAGTTTTAAGCCACCGGGTCCAGGACACGAACCGCAGTAGACTATGTGGGAGTCCAGCGACATAGCCATTACGCTAACCGCTGGTCCCAGCTGGCTGCTATCTTGAAGCAACTTGTTAAGATCCCACTGAATTTCTTACTGTGTGGAGCGGATAAAGTTCTTCAATATGAAAGTCTTCATGAAGACCTGGGTGCAAGACCGTACAAGCCAAGCTATTGAGGAGAGGTCCTTCTGCCATAATTACGTCTTTGCCCTTTGCTGTGGGTTTAGACATTCCTGGAAAGGGAAAAGAACAAATTACTATAAGGCATGGCAGCAACAACAGCAACCTAATTTCCTATAAAGAGTAAATACTTGGAGGGTGTCTAGGTCCAGCTGGGAAAGGCCTGGAGTTCCTTAAGGAAATAGTATTGACCAAAGTGGGTTAAGTGAACTTGCACCCCAGGGCAGACTATGGGAGGAGGAGATGGGGTGGGACCAGGATCTGGGAATAT
>NW_006159809.1:10091176-10117331 GCF_000334495.1 Tupaia belangeri chinensis
AGCAGGAATTCCCTTGGGGATCACCTTCAGTATGTGGAAGGTAAAGAACATTTGATGTTTCTACCTACTATGCTTCTAGGAGTTTAGTATAGGGAGAAGCCCAATCCCAAATATAGGCAGGAAACTGAGTGCTTTGTGCAAGTAAAAGTCAATCAAATTATTTCCTAAAATGATGTAAGAGTGGAAATTGGACAGGTGTTTGACAAACTTTGTTTCACACCAGTTGTCAGAGATAAGACTAGTCAAGGCCTGGGAAAATGTTGGGAAAAGAGATATTTTATCATCTAGTTGATAGCTTATTCTCTTCACCCTCCCACATCAGTTCTAGTTCTTGAAGACTTGACAGTTCCTCTTCATAAAATCTCCCAAACTTATCTGAGCTGTATACTTTTACTCATCTAAAATATAAGATGTCACTCCCACTTTTCAACATGGCTCTACCTTTTGCTGCATTGAAAGACAATAGTGACTGATCCTAAGTTAGGAATCTTGGGAAACATGGGTGTTGTTGGAACTTTGATCTTTTGTAAAATTGTTGAATTGCCACAGGAAATAAGCTACTGCATCCTCTGTTTCACGGTGTCAGTGGTTCTCATAGTCTCCGAAACAGGAGCCTCAGTACCACCTGAAAATTTACTAGACATGAAAACCTTCAGGCTCCAGACAGACCTCCTGAATCATAAAATACAGGTGTGGCCCAACACTCCGTGGGTTAGCAAACCCTTCAGATGATTCTAGTTTACATTCAAATCGAGAACCACTGGTTCGTGTTATGGGGAAGGAGAGAAAGTGAGAGTGCTTCTGTCTTTAGTCATAGGCTCCTGGTTGGATTCTTGAGCTCAGGAGCCTGGCTGCGAGAAAGACCAGGCTCTAAAGGCAGACTTCTCACTGTCACTCAGACCTCTGGGCAGCTCGTGAGATATAGATACTGGAGTGAGGCTTCCCAGAATCAGGGAGCAAGGTCTGGCTATCTCTAGTAAGACTCCCTTGTTGGAAATGTTACTGAAAATGCCCCCCAAGAAGTTCTCTCTGGTTTTGTAAGATTGTTCTGTCTCATGTTGAGGCTGCTTCATTTACTCTAAGCAAACTGAAGCCACTTAATCTGTCCCTTAAAAGCTGACTGGATTTCTTTGCTTGCATGAGACTTTTCACCCTGCAAGGATAACATGGAACTTCCATGTATTGCTGCCCAATGAATCTCAAGAAGAATTCTGAAGAAAAAGGCTGACTGGGTTGCTTTTTTAAAAAATTATTTTCCTTATTTTCTTTATCATTATTGTTATTTTTTAATTTGACCAGAGTGAGACACACACACACACACACACACACACACACACACACACACACACAGAAAGAGAGAGAGAGAGAGAGAAAACAAGCTGCTAGGTCCTGGACTTGAACCATGGTCAGCCAAGTGGGAGTCTAGCACTTTTAAACACCATGCCACCTGCTGGCCCCTGAATTGCTTTTGTGACTGGAGAAAGGCAGGTGTGTGTGTGCGTGTGGAGGGGAGGCAGGCAGGACGGTGATGCTTACTACTGAGAGAGGGAATACTGCTGTTCTGTGTTTGCGTTGACATTTCATGTTTTGAAAAATCCACAGCTTGATGTGTTGATCCAATAAAATCATCTAGGGAGTGGAATAAAAATGCCCAGAAGATTGGCAGACAGAAAAGCCAACTGTGCAAAAAGCCCTAGAAAACTACACTTGTTCCATAAAGCATTGCTGGAATGGAAAATACACACAAGGAAAAGAAGTCCAGCAAGTAACAGGGTGGTGGCAGTCACTCTGAATTTTCCTTAGGGGACTCTAATGATAGGCTTTTATCCTCTTATAGCTGATTGACACTGAACTTATTAACAAATTAAGAAGTACTTGTTCCTTGAAATATTTTGGACATTATATACCAACTTTTTCTAGTGGATTGTTGAAAGGACTCTATTATGCCTGGCTGGCTTGGAACCCAGGAAATAAACTGGCACTCTTCAAAGTTAATAAAACATAATTTGTCATAGGATTTGCAGGTGTGACTCAGTTCCTGAATTAAAATATACAATAAAAGCCCAGGGCTGAGGAGCCAGCCCTTTGCCAAACCTAATGAGTCCTGTGTAACTGGCATGCCCTAAGCAATCTGTAATCCTTTGTGCGCTAAGTTTAAAATGTTGTGTTAGTGTGAGGATCTAACCTATCATCCTCATCTCCATGTAGGCTGCTCTTCCCACTGGGCCAAGTGCAAGAGAATCCCTTGTTGTTTTTCTGGAACTGGTTGGAGGATCTCTACAGACATGTTTTGGCATCTCTTGACTTTTTCTTTGAGAAAAGGGAAATTTTGTTGATTTCACTTATTGGTTCATTTGGATAGGCTTATAGCAATGACAGTCGTCACAGTGGCCAAAACCTGATCCTTTTTCTAGGTGAAGTGGATTCCAGGGATGACTGGGAATGTTAAGGTGGAGTCTTGAGTGTTTGAGATCTCACACAGCCAAGTCATCAGTTATCTGGGGGATCTGCCCCACGGGGAGCCAGAGGAGGCTAATGTTCCCTAGATGAAGGACTTCTACCCCAATATATCTCTCCTGGCCTTTCTCTATGTCAGAAATTCCTTCTAAAGATGTCAGAGTGTTTTTACCTTGGGTAAAATAGTACTTTTCAACCTTTTCAGTCAGACTCTTTAACATTTATACATTAGTGAGGGCTCCAAAGAACTTTCAAATTGATTATGTGTATTGATATTTATCATATAAGAGGGGTCAGCAAACTATGGCCCATGGGCCAAATCTGGCTCACAGTCATTGTTTTTGTAAATACAGTTTTAGTGGAATACAAATAAACCCATTCATTTACATATGTACTCTCACAGTGCAGTGGCAGAGTTGATAGTTGTTTTAGAGACTGTATGGCCCATGAAGCCTAAAATATTTATTATCTACCTTTGAAGAGAAGTGCCGATTCCTGATGTAAAATTAAAAATAGAAATGTTTAAATGATTTATTAATACATTTAAACATATCAATAACAAGACCATTAGAAGATAACAGATTCCTTTTTAAATTTTCATTTGCCAGACGGTACAGGTGCTCACCAGAGAGAGATATATATAAATATATATATAAAGTTCCTCCCTCATGCCCTAAATGGGGAATTGTCACACAACAGTCCTTTCTCTCTCTTATCTGGAATTTAGGCACACATGCACACGTGCCCAGTATTTTTTAGGCTGCTGGGTCTGGAATCCATGGGTGGCCCCAAATTACTTTTTTTTCAAAACGAAACAAAACAATACACTTAGTGAGACTCAGAGAAGTATTGGTTTACTCTTTTGCAATGATTTTTTTTAAAAATGTCTGGTTTAATAGAAGCAGCTCATGCTTGGCCTATAGCCTAGTGGTTATGGGAGTCATATCCCATATGGCTAACCATGGCTTAAATTCTATGGCATGAAAGCCATGCCTGGCACATTTGTGTGCATGCCCCAAATTCCAACAGGATGAAGAAATGGAAAGGAGATTGTGGTGTGACGACTCAGAGAAGTATTGGTTTACTCTTTTGCAATGATTTTTTTTAAAAATGTCTGGTTTAATAGAAGCAGCTCATGCTTGGCCTATAGCCTAGTGGTTATGGGAGTCATATCCCATATGGCTAACCATGGCTTAAATTCTATGGCATGAAAGCCATGCCTGGCACATTTGTGTGCATGCCCCAAATTCCAACAGGATGAAGAAATGGAAAGGAGATTGTGGTGTGACTATATCCCACTGGGAAGTGCTTTCTCTCTCTTTTTCTTCTCTCTGGTGACGTGCGATCTTAGGCAAGTGAAAAAACAATCAAACAAAAAAGCAAACAAGCAAACAAACAAAGCATCAGTTGGAGTTTCATAACTGTTTCCTCATTTAATCTTTTGTGGTATGTTGCTTTGGTTGAAGTAAGTGACGAAAATCTAGCCCTGTATAGGTATGTAGTTAGAAAAGGGAGGAGTATTTTAATAGTCTTTTCAGATATTTGTAGCTATTCTGCTTTGACACTATAACAAATCTTGACAAGTAGTAATTTCTGAGAAATTGCATGTAAAATCTGAAACCATAGCAATGAAAATTTCATACTCTTGTTACATTAAAATCTTTTGGTCTAAATTGTGCTTTGAATGGATCTTATACTCATATAACATTTTGTAACGTCATGCATTAATTATTTTGAAAATATTAATTCACTGAGTTATACAGATCTTCCAAATGTTGACACATTTCATTTTGTATTATATAAAAATGTCAGATTTGTTAATATCACCACTGAGCTCATTAAAAGGCTTTATGCTATCAAACTCATGGCAGTGTATGCAAGTATTCCAAAATTCTAATTTTTATATGAAACTCAAATTTTATACTTGGCATCAAATACTATGAGTTGTTTTCCTTGTAGAGGTAAGCTCATTTAATTAGTTTTCAAGAAGATATCTACCAAAACCGTTTGAATAACCATAGCATATCTATCAGTCATGTAAACAGATGTCTCATTAAAATAGAGGCTAGTTCAGCTTGCAACTCAAATGATTGCACCAGGGCATTATTCCCTAGAGACAACTATCATACTTCAATATTTAGAAGTGCTTCCCTTGGATTGCTCATTTAGTCACCCAGTATATTAAAAATGTGTACAAAGATTGCAATGTAATAAAATTCATATTTTTAGGGCTTCATCAAGGTCATTCCTAAGTAAAACTGGCTTTTTTTTTTCCTTGCAAGTATGTGGTAATAAAGAATAGGATGACCACTGGAACAGTTTGGTGCCCTTGCCTTGACACATGCTAAGGCACCAGCTCTTTTATCTCCCTGCCCCATTGTTTTTGTTCCATCAGCGAGAATGTCAACATAGTACAGAAGACTAATAGTGTCTCACAATTATTATGAAAATAGTTTTGACTCTGCAGATCCCTGAAGGCAGGTCTGTGGACTATACTTGGAGAATTGCAAAGGTAGAGAAAAGAAGGGGAACAAACTAAATCACATTCCACTGGTCCTAGAAGATGCTACAGAGGTGAAGGGCTCCATGATTAAGTCATGTTGGGGAAATGTTATATACCTGTACTGCATCATTGGAACTTTAGTAGATTTTAAAGGCTCTGAGAAGTCCTCTGGAGCAATGGTCGCCAGCTTTTCCAGTACCAGGGACTCACCTTGTGGAAGATGATCCCTTCACAGATGGGAGTGGAGGGGTGGGGATTGGTCCCGGGACGGCCCAAGTGCACCACATCCACTATGCACCTCATTTCTACCACACCATATTGCAAGACACAGCAAAACAATGAGACAATAGGGTTCATACTCCCACAACAATCCAGTGTCTTGACTGATCCTACAGGAGGTAGAGCCCAGGCGGCAATGTGAATGATACGGAGCAGCTGCGAACACAGACGGAACCCCTCTTGCTTGTCCACCACCCATCCTCTGTTGTCTGGTTTGGCTCCCAACAGATCACAGACTGACAATGGTCCAGAGTCCCCACCGTTGGGACCCCTGCTCTAGAAGATAAACTTATTTAACTTTGCATTTCTTAAACCCATTTGAGCAAAACATCTCTTTTTCAATGAATACTCTGGGAAACCATGACCTTTAGGCTATACACATGGCTCTTGAGATTTTACAGGCTTTGATGGGGTGGGAAGGGGTCCAGAGCATTGGTGGGAACCTGGGTCCCTCAACACCTGAGCCCTGGCCCAATCACACCTGTGCTATCTTTTTTTCTTAGTCCTTTCTGTGCTGTGCTTCTGACAACAAAGCTAGTGTCTGAGCCATGGGGAGAGAATGTTGACAGCTCTGGTCCTCCTGCCCAGCTCAATCCCCTTCTGCCCACTCCTTGTAGAGAATGCCTGTAATGCAAAACTGCGTATTTCACATTGCTGCGTAGATTTTTCAAGAGCAGAGGTAGGCAGAAAAGGCACTGGAATCTGCTCTGGGAGGGGTGGGCATGCCACAGAGGGCACTGGGCAGCCAAGGACTTCTCTTTCAGAGTCTGTGTGTGTCGGTCTGGAGCTTCACTGGCCCAGCCCTGGGGTCCTGGTGATAAATGGGTACACTCCTCTTTTAGATTATGACAGGCTGCTCCTGGATACCTGCAGTATTCTTGCCATCACTCCTCTGTGATGAGAGCATTCTCCTGAGTATTGATTTATACCACCTATCCATGGGTAAGAAAATTCCTTCTGGGGGGGGGGTTGGCAGGGGGCGTGATGGTTAAGGGCGCTGGACTCCCACATGGTTGACCGCCGTTCAAGTACCAGGCCTGGCGACTTGCTTTCTCACTCTCTCGCTCTCTGGTCAAATTAAAATAAATAAATAAAGTTCAATAAAATACTTGTTTAAAAAAAAAAAAAGAAAGAAAATTCCTTCTAGAGGTAAAACAGAAAGCAGAATGGTTTTGCCCTCAGTGGAAGTGAATTTTTGAAGTCTGTTTACTATTCCACTTCTCCTCCATCCTTACAAATGTTTCCCATCCTCCCTCTACTCTGGACTCCCTGAGAATTTCCCTAGGACAGGAGAGATAGGAAGAGTCAAGCTCCTAGAGGCTGGATGGTGGTGCAGCAGCAGGGCACAAAGCTCTGTGAGGCAATCCCAGAAATTGGTTCACGTCTAAAGACCTCCCCGAGTACATTGGGTGCACGTGTGTCCATAGCTCAGGGCTCGGTGAAACTGGAGGTGGATCATAGTGCCAAGACCTGTTGAAGATGCACTTTCTCTTTCTCTCTCTTGCTCATGGAAGAAATAAATAAATTAAACAGAAAAAAAAAAAAAAAAAACTCACACTGAAAACCTCCAGGCAACGTCTTCTTAGATTCTTTCCATCTCTGAACTTTTTCCTTGGCTCTATGTAATCTCAACTTCCTTAGGCTTTCCAGGTATTTTTCTTATGTTCCTTGTGTATTTGACCTTTTCTCCATACTCTGTGACAAACTGTAGAAGGCAGGGAGTTTCTATGCACTTTGATTTTCATCAAAATATCAGCATGGGTGCCGTGTACACAAACCTTCAATCACTATTGATGGAGTGTTGTCTGCACCCTGAGAAGGGCTTCTGAAGCTTTGCCTTTTAGTTAGCTCTGAAAGCTGTCCATCGAAGCTTTTTTTTTTAAAAAAAAAGAGATTTTTCTATCGGGCATATGTGTTTGCCAGAGAGACATAGAGAGACAGAGAGACAGAAAGTGAGAAATCACTCCCCCCGGGGGGAGGGGGGAATGGCCATGCCGCAGTCCTTTCTCCTCCATTCTCCTCTCGGGATCTTGGACATACACACACACATGCCTGGAGTAAGTTTTAAGCTGCTGAGTCCAGGATGTAACCATTATACTATCTGCTGGTCCTGAACCATCCACTAAGCACATGAAGTACAATGAAAATGACACTGGGGCAGGCCCTGTAGCCTAGTGGGTAAGGGAGCTGGATACCACAAGGTGGACTGCAGTTTGAATCCCAGCCCCAGTGGCTTGAAAAACACACTGACAATGTGTGTGTGCATGCCCCAAGTCCCAACAGGATGGAGGAACGGAGAAGGAATTACAGATCACCGAATATCACTGTAGGGGTGCTGTGCCCTCTCCTCTACCCCTTCTCTTTCTTTGTCTCTGGCAAGCATACATGCCCTCCAACAATTAGAAAGAAAGAAGGAAAGAAATTAAGAAAAAGAAAAAGAGAGAAAGAAAGAAAGGGGAAAAAGAAAGGAAGAATGACACTAACCTGGGCAGGAGACCCGGGTTCTAGGTTTGCTCACTACTCGCTAAGCCTGGACCTGAGCCCACTCATATAGACGCTCTCATCCTTGGTTTTATTGTCAGTGAAATAAAGAATTTGTTTCAAAGCCGTGTTTCCCAAATGTGAGCCACGGAGAACAGAAGGATATCGTAGTGTGTCCAGACTGTCCAGCAGGCTGTAGGCTGAATACATAGTGTCCCACACACATATGATTATTGCACAAATGTAGTTGGAAGAGGCTGCAACTTATACAATGTAGGTTCACTTCAAAGTGTTATTGAATTCGTAGTGGTTACTAATGACAAACATGAGGAAGACTAACATCTGTTAAACGCTTACTAGGTGTGAATTGTAATAAGTGCCTGTGTCAGGCTGGTTTCTAGAGAAGACTTGTATGCAGGAGATTTATGTAGGATTTCACCCAGGGAGCTAAAAGAAGCAGGGCGAGGGAGGAGAAGAAACCAGGCAAGGTGTAATTTCAGTGACTCCCAACTGCAGCCTGGTTGAATGACATGCTCTGGAGTGTTAAGTACATCATGGAGTTTGTCCTCATTCATGGCAGAAGAACTGGGCTTTCACATTCCTGTCCCAGTCAGTTGCTGAGGTCTGCCCTGTGGGGTGATGGTGGTGTTGAGGGACATAAACTCCCAGGCATTTCTAGTTTTTTGAGCTTTAACACCAAACAGTGTCAGTGGCCTTCAAACAGTTTTGTGATGAGAGTTACAGGCTATTAGGAGATGCAAAAACACTATGTAAAAAACAAAAACAAAAACAAAAAAACCCCAAAAAACAAAACAAAAAAACCCAGACCCTACTCTATACACAATGGTCAGGATTGGGTGAGTAGAAACCATAAAAATACTCCAAGGGGGTCTGGCGAGCACTGACAGCACCAACTAGTTCATGCCTTAGTTCATTCAGTCCTCACAGCACCTTCGGAGGTACGAATTATTATCTCTGCTTTCCAGAAGAAGAAACTAAGGTGCAGAGAGGTTAGAAAGCTTGCCCATGGTCACACAGCTGGTAAGTGGCAGAACCAAGATTCAAAGCAAGAAACTCATGCTTTTACCACCATACCACGTATTGTTCATTGCTGCTTAAAATACAACAGCTAAAATGTGTGCAATCAAGAAAATTTGGCAATGAGTGGGTAGGCCTGGAGGTCCTGTGTGGTGGTCTCACAATCATGAAACTGTAATCTCTTGCCAGTGCTGTGTTCTGATTTCACAGCAATTTTGAGGGCAATTTGGATTTCAATTTTTTTTTTCATCTTCATGATCATTCTGACTTGAGCAATTTGAATCAAAATCAAAAGATCCAAACATAGTTTGTTAATAGCTAAAAAAAAAAAAAAATAGAGTGGCTAAAGGTGAAAGATTTTTTGAAGAACTGCAATGCACTTAGGTTGGCAGAATAATTGGGAGATGGCTGTTTGGGTGGAAAACAATGTAATTTGGATTTCTAATTCAGCAAAATTACTTAATTGGCAACACATGCTTCCCAATTGCCACAGGAGAACAGGAGGTTGCCTTTCAAGTAAGAAACATACAGGAGTGGGGCGAAATGGCACATTCTAAAATATGGTGGGATGTTTCTTTCTATTCAGATTTTCCTTTTTCTTCTCTTTCTTTTTTTAAATTTTTTTTATTTATATTTTTGCCATAGGATGTGTGTGCTTGTCAGAGACAGTGAGAGGTAAAGTGAGAAATCACTTCCCAGAGGTATGGCCATACCACAATCGTTTTGCCTTCTTCCTCCTCTTGGGATTTTGCACCCATGGCGTGATTTTCAAGCTGCTGGGTCCGGGACTCAAATTGCAGTTGGCCATGTGGGAATCCAGTGCCTTAACTACGGTGCTACCTGCTGGCCCCTCCAATTCAGTTTGAAGAGCTTGTCATTAATTCTCTCATCCCCTTTGTAATCCTGCGTTCAGTAGGATAGTGGCACAAGCTTCCATCACAAGCTGCTTTGAGGATTCTATCAACTGATAAGGTACTATACAATTATACTGCGTTCAGTACAAGTGGTTGAGGGCTTTGGGCGGGAGGTGTGTCTTAGCTTAGGCTCATGGTGGTGTCAATCAGGGATGGCCTCATTCTCTCTTCAAAGATTTTTAGGAATGGTGGGGGGAATCTTTTGCTGTCATCATGCATAGATTGTCACAAAGTGAGCGTATGTGGGGACCGCAGTTAGCGTAATGGCTATGTCGCTGGACTCCCACATAGTTGACCACGGTTCGTGTCCTAGACCCGGTGGCTTAAACTCACGCCAGGCGCATGTGTGTGCGTGCCCAAGATCCTGAGAGGAAAATGGAGGAGAAGGGATTGTGGCGTGGCCATCCCCTGTGGGGGGTGATTTCTCACTTTCTGTCTCTCTGTCTCTCTCTGTCTGGCGAGCGCACGTGCCCTATAGCGAAAACCTCTCCAAGAAAATAAAATAAAATAATAAAATAAATAAATTAAAAAGTGAGTGTATGTGAACTGGACTGTGTATGTGAACTTAAATGTATAGGACGGTCCTTCTCAAGAAAGTCTCACCCTAAGTGCCAAGAACACCGACATTCAGAAACTGGGGGGAAAGTGTTTGAGAACCACAGTCATCTGCAAGTATGAGATGCAACAGCCTCTGAAAGGACTTATTCCGCATACTTCCAGAAAACGACATGTGAATTAGAGGGAGGCAGAGAACCTCAGCAGTCAGGCTATTCACAATGGAGTTGCTAATGTCTTCGCTAGCGAGCCTCCTGTTCCTGGAGGTGATAAAGTGACACTGGTTGACCACATATAAAGATTTTGTAGAAGTGGTACCCAGCCTGGAGGAGAGGATAGATAAGATGAATTCCGAGAGTCTATCCCCAGGAGTATCGGGTTCCGTTTACCATTTGTTATCTGAATTTCAGGTGAAGTTTGATAGGATAGGAATTAAAACTGAAAAATCATACAATTAAGTCAGTCTAAAATATTGAAAAATATATAGATCTAGTATTAAGAGATGAAGGAGAAAGTGCAATGTATAAGAGAGAAATGCAGTGCTAGGACTCAGCCAGTCCTGATTCCTACTTCTATATAACTTCCTGGCTGGTGTAATGCTGGGTGTCTCACGGTTTCTCTGCATCTATTAGGTGATGGTGCTAAACCATTCAATGCTCAACACTGGTGATTCTGTAGTTTAAGACCAGAATTAAGTCCTTTCCTATAACTCTACCATGGCCTTAGATAAATACCTTAATTTATTATTGTTTCCCAAAATGTGAACTAAAAATAATATCTATTTGCTCTGTGTGTGTGTGCGTGCATGCGTGCGTGTGTGTGTGGTGTTTTAGACAGTCTTACTATATCACAATCCTCCTGCTTCAGCCTCATGAGTAGACCATAGGTGCACATCATCACAACTGGCTTTTTAGGATGGGCTGGGACTCCAACCTGGACCTCGTGGCCTCAGCCTGTAGAGGAGCAGTCTCCAGCACATGCTATAGTGGCTGGGCCTATCTATTTGATTTTCCTAATTCATAGGAAATAGGACCTAATAAGAGAGTGAATGCTAAAAAAAACCCTTAAAAGTAGAAAGTTTACTAAGGTAAGTGCCACACGTGGTGAGATTTCTTTTTAAAGAATTATTTAATTTAATTAATTATTGTTATTATTTTTAATTTGACCAGAGAGAAACAAAGAGAGAGAGAGAAGGGAAGTGAGAAAACAAGCCACCAGATCCGGGACTTGAATCGCAGTCAGCCATGTGAGATTCCAGCACCTTAACCATCATACCACCTGCCAGTCCCAAGTTTTCCCTTTTAAACATTACTTACAAATTTTAGTACGGTGTGTAAATGGGTCTCACTAAGCTGTTTGAAGCCTTCACAGGTATAGATACTCTTTATTTTTGGAGCTCCATGACCTATTAAACACACTAAAATGTTTTCATATCTCATTAAAATTTATATCTAGCGGGGCCAAGAGTAATTTATTCTGATAATATGTTTTATTAGCATTTGACCAAATATTTAATAATATTATATTTTGGTTTTAGAAGCAATCATTTTTTTAAAATTTTATTTTCAATCTCATACCTTTTTGGTAGGCCTTTTAAAAAGTTCATAGATACTAGTCCCTCTATTGTTAATATCTGATGAATACCTTTAGAAAAAAGATGTCAGGTTCAAACTAAGATCTATTAACAATAGATAAAAAGAAAACAATTATTTTCTCATTGCCTCCCTCTGTGCATCAAGAGGCTAGCCCTTTTAGGTCAAGATGGATGTGTGGGAGGGGGAAGAAAGGCATGAGGAAGCCATGGGGAATGGCCAAATGACTCCAGCTAATGTGTCTGTGAAGGGAATTGAGTGTGTGTAGATAAGTGTGTGCATGTGTTTGTGTGTACATAAGTGTTTGTGGCAGTCAGAGTGACAAATGGGTAGGGGCTATGAGAGAAAAGGCACTATAAGGCCAAAGGTAGGTTGTGGTAGATAAGAGTTCTGAGAGGGCCTCTGAGATACTTACCCCTGTTCACATGTTACACATCCCTCTACTTGTGTGTGGGGAACGTGAATTTGAAAGGATTTCACTCTAGTGATTAAGGTGTTTTATGACAAAGAAAGGAATTTTGTAGATTTTAATTAAGGTTAATTATCTGTTGACTTTCAGTTAATCAAAAGGGCCATTACCCTGGGAGGCCTAATAGCATCGACAAGCCCTTTAGAAGGAAGTCTGAAGATCAGAGATGAAAGAAGTCAGAGACATTCTCCTGTTAGTCTTTGTTATGGACTGAATGTGTTTCTCCTAAAATCCATATGCCAAAGCCCTAACCCACAGTATGATGGTATTTGGACATGGAGCTTTTGGGAAACAATTGAGGTTAGTTGAGGTCATGAGGGTGGGCCCTCATGATGGTTTAGTGCCCTTGTGACAAGAGACACTGGAGTGCATGCTCACTATCTCTTTTGCTCATTCCCATGTGTTCACATGAAGAAGAGGTCACGTGAGCACACAGCAGGATGGCGACCACCTGGAACCCAAGGGAAAAGCCCTCATCAGAAACCAACCTTACTACCCTGATCTTGGATTTCTGGTCTCCAGAATTGTGAGAAAACATATTTCTGTTTATGCCACTGATAGTATTTTCTTGTGGCAGCCTGAGTTGACCAGGATGACCTTGAAAAAGGAAACTGCCATGTTGTCAGAGAGCACAGGGCAAGAATAGCAGGTGACCTTTAGGAACAGAGGCCTTACGTCTATAGCCTTGCCAACACCCAGTGAGCTTGGGAGAGGACACTGAGCTCCAGAAGAAAATACAGCCTGGGAAGAGCCTGGGTTGACAACTTGGCTAACCGATGCTCAGATTTTTGACCCACAGAAACTATTAAATAATAGAGTATTGTCTTAAGACACTAGTATAGAACACCAATACAAAGAGCTTGTCAAAAGTCTACCATTGATTGTCTGCCTTTGGTTGGGCACAAAACAAGATTTGAGAGTAGTTTTACTACTTTCCTAGTTTCCGCTCACTTTTCTTCTTTTTTTAAAAAAGAAGAAAGTTTATTTTATACATTTAACCACTATACATCACTTTGCTTGTAAGTTGAATTTACCCAACGTGAATACACTTCACATCAGTCCAGTTGAGAATATTATGCATGTTACAATCCACAGTTGATAATCCAATTCTGTGTCCTATAAATGTCTTGCCTCTCTGTTTTCCTCTACTTTTCTCCTTAGTGCCACTCAACTGAATTTTTGCGCCTATATAATTTACATTATATTAATGCATTGGCTACATCATTCTAAGTGCAACAAATAATGTACTGAGAGCATTTCTATTGTGAAGCACTTTGCATGTTGCTATGGTCTGAAAGTTTCTGTTCCTCCAAAATTCATATGTTGAATTCCTAATGCCCAAGGTGTCACTATTAGGAAGCAATGGGTCTTTGGAAGATGATTAGGATGTAGTGATAGAGCCCTAATGAATGGGATTAGTGCCTATATATATCATATATATATATATATATATGGTCCAAGAAAGAGTCTGTATTCCTTTCCAGCATCTGAGCAGACAGGGAGAAGACACTGCCTATGAACCAGGAAGTAGGCTCTCACCTCATACCAGATCTGCCAGAGCCTTGACCATGAACTTCCTAGCCTCCAAAACTGTGAGAAACACATTTCTGTTGTTTATAAATCACCCAGTCTAAGGTATGTTGTTATAGCAGCCTGTATGAGCTGAGACATATGTTTTCCTAAGAAGATAGTGCAGGATAGGTTTAATGACGACTTGCAAGGCCATGGGAGTGGAAAATTTTACTAACCATAGCTTGAAGAAACAATGTCATATGCTGGGCAAGTGTGCCCCAATCCCGATGAGATGGAGACATGAAAGAGAAGCAATTGTGGTATGACCACACCCTATTGGGGGGGGTTTCTCTCTTACCCATCTGTCTCCCCTGACTCTCTCTGGGGAGCGCAGATGCCCTCTGGCAATTGAAAAAATTAAGAAACAGTGTCATTGGAGATCAAAAATTCCTTTCTGAATAATAGCTTCGATTCTTTTCTCCTGTTGCTGGCAGTTGCTGTTTACCTGATTTCAGGCAAATTCTTTTTTTTTTTTTTTTTTTTTTTTTTGAGAGATTTTCACTGTAGGGCGCGTGCGCTCGCCAGACAGACAGAGAGAGACATAGAGACAGAAAGCGAGAAATCACCCCCCAGGGGGGATGGTCACGCCGCAATTCCTTCTCCTCCACTCTCCTCTTGGGATCTTGGGCACGCACGCACACGCGCCCGGCGTGAGTTTTAAGCCACCAGGTCCGGGACATGAACCGCGGTCGACTATGTGGGAATCCAGCGACATAGCCATTACGCTAACTGCTGGTTCCCATTTCAGGCAAATTCTAGCAGCTTGCCTGCAGATAAAGTATAGTTTGGTCACCAGGAGGTTGTCTGTCCTCCTCTCCTCCCAGGAAATTGAAAAAAGCTGGAAATGCCCATTACTATTAAGTTTTAGGTTTTTCTGGACTCAACATTAGTTGAAAGAAAGTTTAGTTTTGACAGGGAAAAAAAAAAATCTCTCAGACCAGTTGTTGGTGTTGTGATTAAGGTGACTGGATCTCATATGGCCAAATAAGCTGTTCACATCCCAGAACTAGTGACTTGAAAAACACCTAGGGCATGTGCGTTCATGCCCAAATTCTCAAAAAGAGAATGGAAGAGAAAGAGTTGCTGCAGCATGACCATCCCCCTTGGGAGGTGCTTTCTTTCTCCCTCTCTTTCTGGTGAGATCATACACCCTCTAGCAAAATTTTTTTAAAAAAAGGAAAGAAAGAAAAGGAACAAAGAAAAAAATCTTTGATTCTGTTTCCTCTTGGGTTAGAGAAGGAAAATGCACCCACGGGCTGGGGCTGTGGTGGGTGTGAATTGTTCAGCTTTGAGGAAACTTGATTTAGAGTCCCCTGCGTTGTGCTGCACTGGACTGAGGAGTGCTCCGTTCTGAGAAGGAGCCTCTTTCTCTCAAGACTTAGGCCCTCTTCATAATCCCTCTCTGAAAGCCTATTCCTTTTCATTATGCGGTCATAATTATTTTTCTGTCGAGTGCATAACCTAACACCTCTTCATGCACAGTGCCAGGGTTTGAAATCATAATAAGCTGAATGCTCACCTTTGAAGCCATTATTTCAATCATTAGAACACAGTTTATTCCTCAAGAGGACATTAACATTTGAAAATGTGTCAGCCAGAGTAAGAGATTCATCATGATCCTAGACCACCTGCCAAGTGATTCAAATGCAATGTTCTGATTTTCCTGGATTTTCTAGACGAATCCAACATCTGACATCAGTTTACATTTTTAAGTTGTCTTAGTTCAGTTTCTGGTAAATTGCTTGTGAAGGCCAGAGAAGATTGAATGTTAAACACAACTAGAAAAACAAATGTAGCTAGAAGAGTGCTAAGGGGTCTCTTGAGAGCATCAGTGAGGAAAGGGGCAGGTGGTGGGGAACCAGGCACCAGTACATGAAGCCATTTCCATCCTAGCGGGACTGAAAGCTGGCAATGGTCTCTGCATTTGGGCACTTAAAATTGTGAGCAAAAAGGAATGTAGTCACTGTGCTAAATTTCTTAGAAGACTTTGATGAAATCTTCTCTGAAGTTCAATTGGTAAGGAGTGCAGGACAAGTATTTCACTCTAGCAAAAATTCATTTTGTAACATTAATGCCCTTGAAACAATGAGATGGGGAAAAAAATAAAAAAATAAAAAACTAGCACACACAGAGAAGTATGGGTTGGAAAAGTAAAGTCCCCAAGAAGCTGGATGGTGAGGGTTAATATGTCAACTCAGAGAGTTTCTGGATGGTCTTTGTCATTAAGGTAACGCCATTTCTTTCTAAAACTCAGATAGGGAACCAGCAAAGTAAGACAGTGCAACTTTAGTGTGACCTCAACCATTCACTTTTCAGCTTCTGGAAGGTATTTGAAATGGGTAATATTTTTGGTCGAGTACTTCAGAGCTTCCTGACAGTGGATCCGATCTCTTCCAGTTATCTAATGTATAACAAATCACCCAAATCCTAGTGGCTTAAAACATTTACTTTTGGGCCAGCAGTGGTGGTTGAGGTGCTGGATCCTACATGGCCGACTGTGCATTCTGAGTCCCAGATCAGGTGGTTTAAAAAACATGCCAGGTGTGACCAGCAGATGGCATAGCGGTTATGTCGCTGAACTCTCACTTCACTGACCATGGTTTGAGTCCTGAATCCAGTGGCTTGAAAAATGACACCAGGCGCATGTATACGTGTGCCCAAGATATAGAGAGGAGAATGGAAGAGAAGGGATTGTGGTGTGACCATTTCCTTGGGGAATGATTTCACACTTTTCCTCTCACTGTGTCTGTTGTTCTCTCTCTCTCGGAAGGCAAAAACCTCTTAAAAACAAAGCACAAAATACAAAACAAAAATGAAACAAAATGCCTTGCTCATGAATATACAATTTGTGCAGAGCTCAGTGGGACATTGGGGTATTAGTGGGGGTAGCTTGAAGGCTGGGATTAGAATCCTCTGAAGGCTCATACACATACGCATCTTGAAATTGATGAGAAGATTAAAGCAGCTGAGGCTGGCACAATTGGTGGGCATCTTTCTGCTTTTATTTCTTTATTTCTTCTCATTGAAAAATACAAAATGTGGGAACCAGCAGTTAGCGTAATGGCTATGTCGCTGGACTCCCGCATAGTTGACCGCAGTTTGCGTCCCGGACCCGGTGGCTTAAAACTCACGCCACGCGCATGTGCGTGCGTGCCCAAGATCCCAAGAGGAGAAGGGATTGCGGCGTGACCATCCCCCCTGGGGGATGATTTCTCGCTTTCTGTCTCTATCTCTCTCTGTCTTTCTGGTGAGCACACGCGCCCTATAGCGAAAACCTCTCCAAAAAAAAAAGAAAAATACAAAATGAATATTATATACATGATGTTTTGAAATGTGGTGAAACGGTGAAACATATGCATTATATCACATACTTTTATTTTGTGGTGAGAACACTCAAAAATCTACTCCCTTAGCAATTTTCAGGAATAAAATATATTGTTAATGACTATAGTCACCATGTTGTATGGTAGACCTCTTGAATTTATTCCTTTTATCTAACTGAAATTTGACCAATATTTCCTCAAGTCTCTTCCCACTTCCAGTCTCTGCTAATTATCATTCTATTCTCTGTTTCTAAGAGTTTAACTTTTTTAGGTTTCACATGTAAGTGAGATCATGGAGTATTTGTCTCCCCCCCTTTTTTATTGCCAGAGTATGCATGTACTTACCAGTAATATAAAGAGAGAAAGAAAATGACGAGTGAGAGTGAGAGAAAGCACATTCCTATGGAATGTAGTCATGCTATAATCCTTTTTCCTTCATTCCTTCCTCCTTCAGGAGGAAGTGCCCAGTGGTTATTTTTTTTTATTTTTTAAAAGAATTATTGTATTTCACTTTATTTATTATAATTATTATTATTTTCCAACTTGATCAGAGAGAGAGAAACAGAGAAAGAGAGGGAAAGTGAGAGGAAACCACCAGATCTAGGACTTGAACCACAATTGACCATGTGAGAATCCAGCACTTTTAACCACCATGCCATGTACTGGCCCCACCCAGTGTGTTTTTTAAAGCCACCAGGTCCAGGACTTGAACCGTCATAAGCCCTATGGAATCCAGCTTTCTTTGCATGACACTTAACCACTGTGCTGCACGGCTGGCCTGGAATATTTGTCTTTCTATGACTGATTTATTATACAACAAAATGTCTTCTAGGTTAATCCATGTTGTTGCAAATAATAGGATTTCCTTCTTTTTAAAGGTCAAGTAGTATTTCACTGTGTATCTATACCACATTTTCTTTATCTATTCATCCACTACTGGACACCTAGGTTGTTTCCATATCTTGGTTATTGTGAATAATGCTGCAGTGATCACAGGAACACAGATAGCTCTTTAACTTATTGACTCCATTTCCTATGGATAGGTCTCCAGTAGTGGGATTGCTGGATTATATGGTAGTTTGATGTAATCCTGTGTGTCTATTTTTGTTTTTGTTGCTTGTGCTTTTGGGATCATATCCAAAAGATCATTACTTAGAGCAATGTTATGGAGCTTTCCCCTTATGTTTTCTTCTAAGACTTTTACATTTTCAAGTCTTATATTTAAGTGTTTAGTTCATTTTGAATTGATTTTTTTCTTTAATTTTTGGGAGAGGTTTTTGCTGTAGGGCGTGTGCGCTCGCCAGACAGACAGAGAGAAATAGAGACAGAAAGCGAGAAATCACCCCCCGGGGGGATGGCCATGCCGCAATCCCTTCTCCTCCACTCTCCTCTCGGGATCTTGGGCACGTACGCACATGCGCCTGGCGTGAGTTTAAGCCACCGGGTCCGGGACTCAAACCGCAGTTGACTACATGGGAGGCCAGCAACATAGCCATTACGCTAACTGCTGGTCCCATTTTGAATTGATTTTTATGCATGGTGTGAGATAAGGGTTTAATTTTATTCTTCTGCATGTGGATATCCAGTTTTCACAAAGACTATTTATTGAAGAGACAATGCTTTTATCATGTTTGTGCTAGGCAGCTTACTGAAAACCAATTGAATATAAATGTATGGATTTCTTTCTGGTCTCTATATTGTGTTGGACATCTTTGTATTTCTCGGTGGCTTCTCTCTGAGGTGACTTCCAGGTAGCCAGACTTCCTCCATGTCAGTTCAAAACTCCCAAGAGCATGTTTCAAGAGCCAGGCACAAACTATATCACCTTTTGACCTCGCCTTAGAAGACTCATTGCATCACTTCCCCTGCGTCTTGTGTGTTAGATGTGAATTATTAAGCCAGCTCACTTTCAAGGCAATAGAATTAGGTTCCACTTTTGATGGTGTCCAAAAATTTGCAGACATGTTTTAAAAGTCTTAGATTTTAAAAGTACATAACAGAAAGTAATGATAAGTGTTTGAAAGAGTGAATATATTTAATGCCCAGCTTCAATCATTATACCATGTATGCTAACATTTTGAAAAAAATCCCATTGTGCCTCATAAATATGTACAACTATTATATTAAATTTAAAATAATAAAAATATCAATTTTTGCATTAAAATGATAAATCTCTAAAATATATATATATTTTTTTGCATCTACTCAAGACACACATTGGGAGTTTTCAGGGCTAAAAAGATATATTAGCTGTGACACCCCCTCTCCTTCTGGCAGACTGCAGTCTAGGTATTAGTTCATGAAAAGTAAAATATCAATCGAAGAGTAAAATAACAGTGAAACACTATATATCTCTATCTATCGATCTATCTATGAAAGTTCTTTTAAAAAATTAAAAAAAAAAATAAAAGTATACTGTGGGGACCAGCAGGTGGTATGGTAGTTGAGGTTCTGGACTCCCACATGGCTGACTATGGCTCAAATCCTCGACCTGACAGCTTGGTTTCTCACTTTCTCTCTCTCTCTCTGTCTCTCTGGCCAAATTTAAAAATAGTCATAATAATAATAAAATGAAATAAAATACTTCTTTAAAAAGTAATGGAAAATGTATGCTATGAAAAAATATGCATGGATTTCAATTTTTGGGGGAGGGGCATAAAAATAAACTTGTCCTGGGACACCCTGTAGTTCAGTGGTTAAAGGAGCCAGATCCTATATGGCCAACTGTGGTTCAAGTCCTGGCCCTGGGGGCTTAAGAAACACAGCTTTGTGTGCACACATGACTAAAATCCTGACAGGATGGAGGAATGGAGGAAAAAAGGATTGCAGTATAACCATACCCATTCGGAGGTTCTCTCCCTTTTTCTCTCTTTCTCGTGAGTGCATGCACCTGTGGCAATAAAAAAAAGAGAAAGAATTAAAAATAAAAATAAATGAACCTTAATTATATTTTTTATAAATCTTTTGAAGTCTCTCTCTCTATGTGTGTATAAAAAAAACTCTTAAGTGATTAATTACTGAACAAGAGCAAAGACAGAGCTTGGAAACTAGAGGGTCTTGAAATGACCTCTCTTGATCTAAATGGTCTAGGGAGGTCATAAGATAGCTGTGAGCAGAAACTTGGAAGCTTCAAAAAGTGTTTATGAAACTTTCGTATGGCTTGTAGTCACATGATGAGTGCACTTTAATTTACATGCCACTGCAACGCTAACTTTCTCACAGGATGAGATCAGTGGTGTAGGTCGTGAGAGGTAGTCCCATGGCACCAGGGAGGCACTGACAGGAAATGCCAGCTTGGACAGCCTGGAAGTAGATGAACATGTTCTCTGCTTTTCTCTCTCTCTCTCACCTCTCTGTCTATCTATAATCTCATCTTTTATTCATAATGGCCAGAAGTCATGCCCTCACCAGAGAAACAAAGATGGGGAGGATGGGGGAAAGGAGATGCACCCCTCAACGGGGTGTGTTTATACCACAGTCACTTTTCCTTCATTTCTCCTCTTCATCAAGATTTTTTGACATGCACTCATGTACACCTGGTGTGTTTTCCCAGACAAACCATCAGGGCTGGGATTTGAACTGCAGTTGACTATTTAGTATCCAGCTCACTTAACCACTAGGCTACAGGATCAGTCTTTATTGCTTTTGCAAAAATAATGTGCTTGGACAGCTGTGGTAGCATGGCAGTAACACAATGCTCTTCGATGCTGAAGCCATATGGAAGATCCCAGGTCCACGTCCTTAGATCTTCCTGTGCATTCCAGGTGTGCATGTGCGTGCCTGTGAGCCTGACTGGCTGAGGCTGGGTGCTGACTGTGGAAAGAAGATCCTATTGGGGGTACTTGTCTGTCTCTCTGAAGAAAGAAAGAAAGAAAACTTAAAAAAATTAAAAAAAACAAACAAAACCCGAAAAGTCCCCTTTCATGGGACTGACAAGGCCAGGTTTAGATGAAAAGCTAACAAATATTTATCAATGTACTTTACCTTGTACTAAATGTTTTTACATAAATTGTATCATTTATCCTCAGAACAACAGATGTATTAACATGTAATAAAGTTTCAAGGATTTAATATTAAAGAAAAATGGAGTAAATACTGCAGGTAAATAGGAAACCAGAAAACCTAGTTCCAGGGCCATCCCATGGCCTAGTGGTTAAAGGAGCTGGATCCTACATGGTTAACTGGCAGCTTATGAAGCATGCTGGGTGTGTAGATGTGTGTTCCCCAAATCCCAACAGGAAGGACAAGTGGAAGAGCAGGAATTGTGGCCCACGGAGGAGTGGCTTCTCCCACAGCTCCTCTCTCTGCCTCTCTCCGGTGAGTATACGTGCTCTCTGGTAAATTTTTTAAAAAGAGAATCTAGTTCCCACTTACTTTAGGGTAGTGGTTCTCAATTTGGGTGATTTTGCACTGGTCCCTCCCAGGGAGGAACATTTGACTATGTCTAGACGTAACTTTGGTTGTCACAACTGTGTTGGGGAGAAGGTGGGGAAATTCTATAGTCATTTAGTGAGTAGAGGTCATGGGTATTCTATTCAGGAGATAGCCGCTCACAACAAACAATGATCTGGTTCCAAATGTCAATAGAAACGTAAAAGCCTGCTCTAAGAACCTGATAGTATCTGAAAAACAGGATATAAATGTTCATGAAGATTCCTGTATCTACATATAGACTTTGCTTTTGTTTCTTTAAATGCAGTTCGGTGGTTTTCAGCTTTTAGTGTACAAAGAGTAACTGCCCAAAGCTATATACATAAAACCAGGTGTGATATGCTTGCTGGGTGTTCTAAGAATTTTCTCAAGGGTCATTTCCCTCCATGAGATTTTTACTTGTTTTCATGTTTTCTGATCAATTCCAAAGAAAAAGAGTGTCTGTCTCTTGAGAGTCATAGCTACAGTTCTTGGAATGGCCATGACTGGTCAGGCTTGAGTTGTGGTCCTTTCCCTGAAGCCATCTCTGTAGCCAGGAGAGCTCTGGGCCTTGTCTTCACACCTGGGATGGCACAGTCAGAGCCAGGTGGTAGCCAGCTCACCAGGCCAGATGGTCGGTGCTCACAGGGAAGTGGAACTGATGCTCCCTGCAACTGCTGACTCCAGCCATAAGAGAGAGGAGACCACCACAGAACTCCGACTCAGCCACCTCACATGAGTTAGTGTAAGGCCAGGAACCAAGGGGAAAGGATCTGTTTTAAAACTGTGTACCCCGTGTACACTCTTTATAGGTTCTGATCCCTTTTAATGATCCTTCCAATGATTCAGTAAAGCAAGTAGGATCAACTTAAGTTAAAGAAGAGGAATTGAAGCTTGGATAGGTTAGACTAAAGATGAATTTAAGATTCCAGTTCAGGATATCTGGCTTCAATAGTCCTGTGCTATTTTTTATCCAGAGTTTCTCAATCTCGGCATTTAGGACCAAGAAAATCTTTACTGGGAAGAGCTGCCCGTGCATTGTGGAATTTAGCAGTCCCCCTGACCTCTTCCCACAAGATGCTAGTATCAGCCTCACCCAGGTGAAATAGCCAACAGCATCTCCAGATATTGCCAAATGTCTCTTGAGGGGGCAAAAAGGTCCCAGTTGATAACCAGTGCTCTACACCCAGCAGCTGAGCAAATTTAAAGTTGTAGTGCCTAAACAGTCATGTTCCTGGAGCTGGGATGTACTATTGGAGTCTTTACATTTTCATATGCTTTTGTGTGATTTACAAAACTGTCACACTCGCAGGAGTGAGCTCTCTAACCCAGTGGGAGACAGGAAACTCTTTGTCATATAAAGTAAGTTTCATTGTCATTACTTTAGAGAGATGCTTATTCATTCAGAATACCCTTCCAGAAAACAGTCTCAGACTCAGGGCTTCTCATATTAAATAAAGGGAAAAGGTGGTAAGTGGAAAAGCGTTTGGCTCTGAGACATTCTAGATAACATAACAGTGGGAGGATCTCTGCGGTAACTGCCCTCAGAGCCACTTGGCATGTGTACCAAGTTTCTGAGCGCAGCCGAGAGGCACTTCCTGTGTGCAGGGGGAGGTTAGCAAGGCCTGAGTGAGCAGAGTAGGAGAGGACCTTGGCACTGGCTCCTGCTGACTTCATTCCTCCTGCCAGTTGGAGCTGATTTGTAAGGTTATGTTTGGTGCCAGGGACTGGGTGGGAAAGGGGAAGTAAATTCAAACAAAAGAATGCCCCTGAAGTGTCTGAAAAGAGGCTTTTAGCACCATTCTTTGAGTGCTCTCAACCAGACTGAAGGTGCAAAAATTTAAAAAGCAGCCACAACCACTTTGGAGAATGGTAGAGTGTATCCGACCCAGTGATATTATCGCATCTATGTGTTGGACAAAGGACTTCATTGTATAACAAAATAAAACATGTTTCTCCTTCCAGTTCCTGCTTTGTGACAAATCTTCAAAAATGAGCTTACAAAGGAGCAGCCTGGAAACTTGGCAAGGGCTGTTTTCAGACAAGCTCCTTCCAAAACATCTGATTGAAAGGATTTTCAGACTGTTTTCCTGGCCTGCTGTGCAATTTGCAAACAATCTCTTATTTTTGATCAGTAGTGGTGGGTGGGAGAGACTGATGAAAGCACTTAAAACTCATTCCTAACATTTATAGACCGACTTCTTCCAAAGTTGTTAATTCTGGCATGGGTAGCGAGCGTATATCCATGCCATTCATTACACACATGCCTGGGACCTGGGGCTGGCTGAAGCTGGTGGTAGACTGCGGTGTCAAGACTCTGTAGACCCTTTTGGGGTACTATCCTTCTGTCTGTCTGTCTCATTCATGAAAGAAATAAATTAATCATTAAAAATATACATATAAGAGCCAGCTGGTGGTGTGGTGGTTAGAGTGGCTGGATCCCACATGGCTGACCATACTTGGTTCAAGTCCCAGACCTGGTGGCTTGAGAAACATACTGGGCATGTGTGTTTGTGTGCCCAAAATCCATAAAGAAGGGAGAGGCCTTGTGAATGCATGTACCCTCTGGCAAATTAAAATTTAAAAGTATATATATTTATATATATATCTAGGGCCAGGAGGTGGTGTGGTGGTGAAGGTGGCTGAATCTCACATAGCTGACTATGAGTTTTGAGTCCTGGATGTAGCAACTTGCATGTGCATGTGTGTGTACCAAAAATCTTAAGAGAAGAATGGAGGAGAAGGGATTGCGGTGTGGCCATCCTCCTTGGGGTTGCTTTTTTCACTTCCTTTTTCTTTCCCCTTGGCAACCACACATGCCATATAGCACACATGTGCAATTAAAAATATCTGAATTAGCATTTAACATGGCAGAGATAACCCATGGTATAGGTGATTAAGAAATTAGTGAGATAGGGGCCACTAATAGGTGGCATAGTGGTTAAGGCACTGGACTCCCACATGGCTGATCGTGGTTCAAGTCCTGAATTAGTGACTTGAAGCTCACACTGGCCCAAGAGGAAAATGGAGGAGAGAGGATTACAGTGTGGCCATCTCTCCAACTCCCTCCTTTCTCTCTCTCTGGTGAGTGCGTATGCCTTATAGTAAAAATCTCTCAAAAATAAAAAAAAAAGAAATGAATGTGATTGATTATGAAATGAACAAAATGTCAGCCATCATGCTCAGCAATTTAACACTATTTCATTTCATTCTCATAAGAAGCTTATTTTCAAAAAAAAACTTGTTACTTTAAAAGATAATTAATTCTATACATTTGGTAAAAGTTTAAAGAAAAAACAGAGAATCAGTCAGTAAAGACCAAAAAAAAAAGGAAGAAAAACTTCCAGTGATTGCTAGGAAGAGCCATGTTTTCACAGGGCTGAGGGCAGGAGGTAGAGTGGGTATCTGGTTTTAAAGTCTTACGTGTCCTTTATATGTATATTCTTGTATGCATGCTTTTGTTATACATGGAAAATGAAGTGGAAAAAATATATAAATAGAAAAACAAAGAACAAGCCAAGGGTGATGGGTGGGGTGACAGTTGTTTTATTGACAAGGGCAGACCAACCAGAGACAGTCTGCCCCGGGAGGGCACATGTGGCTTGGGTTTGTGGGTCACTGTGACTACTGGCCCAGAACCACACAGGGTCTCCTAAGTAGGCTCCCGGCATAAACTATTGGAGATGTGTCTACCCAGTGAGTAGCGCTGTGGGGGAAATGAGAATGATTTTGCATGTGAATGCAGACAGCAGACTAGAGAATCATTAATTCCTCACCAGCCCTGCCGGTCAGATCCCAGTGATCTATGCTGATGAAGAGAGCTGAGCATTTCACACTTTCCTGTTGCAGCGTCTTTAGGATGTAGAAATATGAAAGAGTCCGGCAGGGTACATGAAACTAAAGGTTACTGATAGGAAAGGGACTTTGGGAGCACTGGGCCAGCCACTGTATTTTACAGATGAAGAAAACAAGGCATGCAGACGCTGGGACTTGGTCCAGATTTCACAGCTACTGAGAGTGCCTGAGTGGACCAGATCCCAGAGCTCCAGACTGGACCTTTAACTGCTCATATTATTTACTGATATTCTCCATAAGGATTTAAGGGCACTTACAGAGATATACACAACACAGCCAGACACAGACATATGGGGCAATGGGAAAATAAATCAGGAAAACAAGAAAATGTTTGGAGGCAGGTTTCGTTCAGAGTGTATGTTTTTAAGCTTTTTTTTTTTTTTTTGTAATGTTACGTGCCTTTAGCTGCCCTGCCTGAGTGAACGTGAGCTGTAAGGAGAGCTTCTTTAGAATGGCTCCTTCTCAAAACTAGCAGCGAGACGGAAGTGTGAGGATATTTCATTTTAACTATTTTTTTTGTAAATAGGGGTAATGTGTGAATACTCAGAAAAATATTCAAGCAGTGCAGGTATGCATAGAATAAAGAGTCAATGCACTTCCTTCTAACCATTTGATTTGTATCATTCAGACCTTTTTCTGTGTATATATACATAGATATAAAACAGACAGATACATATATGTATGTGTGTATGTGTATATATATATAT
>NW_006159809.1:10128622-10133781 GCF_000334495.1 Tupaia belangeri chinensis
TATATATATATATACACATTTTAAAAACACAAGTAGGATCCAGCTACTTATTTTTCTGTGAGTTTTTTCTCTTAACAATATGTGGGCATTTTTCCATCTGGGGACATAGGGTTCTACCCGAGATGTTGTCTCAGTGTGTTGCAGGACAGTTGCAGTAACCCTTCTCCTGTGATGTGTGTCAGGCTGCATCCTGAACACGGGTCAGTGAATATGCCAGTACATGTGGCTTGCCTTGGGCCGTGTGCATGAGTATTTCACAGGCTCTATTCTCAGAGGTAGAATAGTCAGCTCAATGTCTGCACATGTGACTAGATAGTCAAGGTGACCACCAAAACCCAGTACAGAGTGAGTTGCATTCTCATTGGAATGATATATGTTTATTCATTTGCCATGTTCTTTTCTTTTCTTTCTTTTTTGTTTTGTTTTGTTTTGTTTTGTTTTGTTATAGGGTGCCCGTGCTCACAGGAGACAGAGAGAGGAAGAGAGAGAAAGTGAGATACCACCCTACAAGGGGGTGGCCACGCTGAAGTTCTCTCTCCTTCATTCTCTTGGGATTTGGGGCATGCATGCACATGCGCCCTACGTGTTTTGCTGGTGAGTCATGTGCTCAGACTGTGTAGTTGTTCATGTGGGATCCAACCTATTTAACCTCTATGACACCTGCTGACCCATAATATTTTTTCTATAAATAAATATTATTTCAAAATTTCATTAATCTGAGAGATAAATGGTTTCATTATTCTGCTTTAATATTCTATTTCCCTGATTTCTAGGAGGTTGCATATTCCTTCTCAGGTTAATTTGGAATCTACTTTCTTTTTGTTAGTTGCCAGGGAGCACATGTGTTCTCCAGAGAGATAGAGAGAGAGGAGGAGAGGGAGAAAGCACCCTTCAATGGGATGTGCTCACGCCATAATCCCCTCTCCATTTCTCCATCCCATCAGGATCTAAGGTACGCACTAACAAGGGCCGGCATATTTTTCAAGCCACCAGGCAGGGATTTGAAGCCATGTGGAATCAGGCTTTCCTTAACTGCCAGGTTACGGGGCTGGCCTCTCCTTTAATAAACTTGTTCATACCAATTTCAGGCACTGTTTATGAAAGGTTAGTAATATTATCGTAGTACAAATATTTCTTTATGGCTTGTTACTTTTCTTTTCTTTTTTTTTTTTTTTTCTTGAATGAGAAAGAGAAATAGAAGAGAAAAAGAGAAAGAGAGAGAGGTATTTTTGACAGGGTCTTGCTGTTTCTGTCTTCTGCCCCAGCCTCCCAGTTAGCAAGGATTACAGGTGCAATGCTGCTTGGCCCAGCCTATTCATGATGGCCTGGGAACCAGACACAGCCTCCTGTGGGGTCTCAGATCCACACAACTGCACTCCCTGCTGCTGGGATTGCTGTTTTCTTCAGAGTTTCTCTGTGGTATTTTTTGCCTAGAGGTGTTTTCAATTTTTGAGTCATTAAGTCAGTAACCTTTTCTTTCATGATTTATACATTTTGTGTTTTGCTGAGGAGAACATTCTCCAAGATCACAATGTTATTATCTTATACTTGCTTTGGGTAAGTTTTACTATTTAGAACTGTAATCTGACCAGGATTTATTCTTGCATATTATGTCGAGTAAGAATCCAATTTTACATCTTTTCTCTAAATAGATAGCCGTTTGTCTGAACATCATGTATTGTCTAGTTCACCCTTTCTTTGTCATGTCTGAATTTACATTTGTTTTTTTCCCCCTTAATTAGTCTCATGCCAACATTATACTACCAATTTCTGTCATTTTTTCATTATTTTTTCTGTACTTGCTTTTCTACGTGAATTTTAGATGCAGCTTTTCGAATTACATAAAAAGTCCTGTTGAGATTTTGACTGACATTTTACTGAGTTTATAAATTAATTATGGGAGTGTTGGTATTTTACAGCATTTAGTCTTCTACTCATTTGGAAAAAAAATTTTAGTACTTCAGTGAAATAGTTTTCTTCATAAGGTTTATGTATCTCTTTATTTGATTATTCCTAGGAATTTTATAGTTTTTGTTGCTCTGGGAATTTTTAAATTTAATTCCAGTTACTATTGAGTTGTGTTCTGGTGTAAAAGCTATTGATTTTCTATATGTTGATCTCATAATTGGATACCTTATTGAAACTTCTTATGGGTTTTCTGTGTTTTTTGATTTACTTGTTTTGATTTAAAATATAGATAATCATGTCATCTGACAGTAATGACTGTAGTGTCTCTTTTTCTTGAATACTTACAAATTTTATTCACTTTTCCTATTTAATTGCATTGACTAGGACCTTTAGAATAATGATGTGTAACATCTTTCTCTGGTTTGAATTTTTTTTAAAGAGATTTTTGCTATAGGGCACGTGTGCTCACCAGACAGACAGAGAGAGACAGAGAGACAGAAAGCAAGAAATCACCCCCCAGGGAGGATGGCCACACCGCAATCCCTTCTCCTCCATTCTCCTCTCGGGATCCTGGGCATGCACGCACATGCGCCCGGGGTGAGTTTTAAGCCACCGGGTCCGGGACGCAAATTGTGGTCAACTACGTGGGAGTCCAGCGACATAGCCATTACGCTAACTGCTGGTCCCTCTCTGGTTTGAATTTTAATCAGCTGCATCTACATTTTCATGCTAACATATATATGCTGTAACTTTTTATCAAGTTGAGGAAATTTTTTTCATGAATATAGTGACTTGCAATAGTAAATGTCTAAATATGAATGCTTATTATTCTCAGAATAAACGCTACTTGGCAATTTAAAAATGGTGTGTTATTAAATATAACTCTGGGGCTAGTAGGTGTCATGGTGGCGGCATGTTGGACTCACACGGCTGATCTTGGTTCAAGTCCCAGACCTAGCGGCTTGTTTTCTTACTTTATCTATCTCTCTCTCTCTGGTGGGAATACGTGCCCTAGAGCAAATTTAAAACAATAATGATAAATAAAATAAAATTAAAAAATTTAAGATAGAGGTCTAACTTAAAAGTTTTAAAAAAGGAAACAAGAATTTCAAAAATTTTCAACAAACAAGAAATAACAAAGGGACAGAGTAAAGTGGAAACATGATATGCATCTTTAACTTGTTTCAAGAGAAGCTTATAAATACCAATTATTTTTCAACATTTAATTAAAATATTTTAACACCTGTAAATCTAATCTTGAGAACAGTAGTATGTAAAATTTCCAAACTGCTAGTGTAAAAAAAAAAGGAATCAAGGAAAACTTGTTTAATTAGCACAAGTAAAAGACAAGAAAAAGGAAACATGTAAAGATAACACTTGAAAAAAAAATAGCAGGAATAGGAACAGATATAAGCTACAATACAAAATATCAGTTATCAAAATAAAGATGACTAGATTAAAATAACCTATCAGAAGGTAGACACACTTGGAGAACAAATCCAGTTATCTGAGTACTATAGGAGACACACAAAAAGAAATGACATAGATTGAAAATAAAGGAAAAGGTAAGTTGTAACAGGCAACTTGTAACCAAAAAAGCCAGATAAGACAATATTAATTTCTTGGTGCTTCTCTGTGGAGAGAAGATGCACTGGGTGTTCCTGGTTGGTCTTCTTTTGTATCTTGTGACAATATAAATTTCTAATTGTAGTTGCTTTACAATAATGTATGCACATTGAGTGTATACATACACATATGATATACAAATAAATATAAAGCATATACTTACTATATGTAAGTACATATGTATACTTTATTTTGCTAGTATGAACTATGTTGTATTGAAGACTCTTTACCAGATTGTACTAAAACTTACCATGAATTAGATATTGTTGTGGGTACTGGAGATAAATAAGACAAGGTTCCTGCAGAGTTCACATTCTAGTATGGGACCTAGATAAGTACAAATAATTACACAAATGACTTTTTCATTAAAAGGTGAGAGCATATATACTGAGTATACATTCATCATGAAGCCTGTCTTGCCTGAGAGATTCAAGAAGCCATTTTTGAGAAATTCCCAGGGACAAGGCAAATTTTGCTGTTGCTCACTGGCTCTCGGTGGGCTTTATGACTCAATGGCTCAGCAGGTGAAATGGTGTTAAGTAAAATCCAGCCCAAGACGCCTTTGAGAACTATATTAACCCAATGGCATTCTTACTAAGAATCCCTGGGATTAAGATCTCCTCACTGTGCACAAATCATTTGAATGAATTAAACATGTAATTGAAAGGCTCATCATGTGCTACTCGAATGCTTTGCTCTACCAGAAATAAAATGAAAATGAAATCATTTTCTCTTTCAAATAAATATTATATACTGTGGGCTTCACTGCTCCATTAGTACTGTCCGATTGCACAGAGGCAATTATATTATTTATAACACGTGCAGATAGTAAGAGGCTTCTTCAGCTTCAGACTGCCAGAACTGTGGGATTTTCCCTCCCTATTCTCCACCCAGTATTTCTTGCTGTGTCTCTCTTTCTCCTTCCAAAACCTAAAAATTGTTTTTGTTGTTGTTATTTTGTTTTAGAGACTCTAGAGCAGGCAGCCATTTTCAAAGGTTGTTTCTTTGCTCAATACTTTGAGCAAGCTGAAGGCAGTAACATGAGATTGATATGAGAATTCATTGTTATATTCTAGTCGGGTCATGATTTATTTGCAGATTACCTTCCTTGTATAAACTTAAGCACTCAGTGTGTGTTGTCCATAAATAAAACGTCTGTCAGATTAGTTATTGACCCTGTTACTTGCTCTGTAAAGTTACATGGAGTCTAGTTAAGAAAGTCCTTTATTGGACTGACTATTGGGTGCAGTGGTTAATGTGCTGCTCAAGAGAAGCCAGATCCCACATGGCAACTGTGATTTGAATCCCTGACTTGATTGGCCTGAAACACACCAGGTGTGTGTATGCATGCCAGTGTTCAAGATCTGATGGACCGGAGGATTGGAGTGGGATTGGAACATGATGAGTCCTGGTGGAGAGTATTTCTCTCTCTCTCTGACTTTCATGTGTGTGCATCCTCTATCATGAATTAAGAAAGCAATTTATTTATTTCTTTGTTTATTTTTAGAGAGATTTTTGCTATAGGGTGCGTGCACTTACTGAAGAGACAGACAGAGACAGAGACAGAAAGCAAGAAATCACCCCCCCCCCAGGGGGGATGGCCACGCCACAATCCCTTCTCCTTC
>NW_006159809.1:10133839-10141608 GCF_000334495.1 Tupaia belangeri chinensis
CGACTACATGGGAGTCAAGTGACATAGCCATTACATCAACTGCTGGTCCCAATAGTCCCACGTTTCTGGTAGCAACTACCTCCTTCATGTGGGCCTTTATTGTCCAGTCTGATAGTCCCCAGAACTACTGATTGTATTACCAGCCCTCCTTACTGCCTGCTTGCCATGGGTATTTGCGTTTGCAGACTTGAGAGGTAGAAAAGTCCTATACCCTATTTTTGAGTAATGAAAGGTACTTTAAAATTCTTTTTTTTTCTTAGATTTTATTTTCTGTTTTTTTTTTTTTTTTTTCCATGTATTTACTGGGAGGGCAGGGGGCAGAAAAGGCACAGGGAGACAGAAAGTGAGAAATCACCCACTGAGGGAATGGCCACACCATAATTCCTTCTCCTCCATTCTCCTCTAGGGATTTTAGGCACACATGAATATGCGCCCAGCATGAGTTTCAAGCTGCCAGATCTGGACTTGAGCTATGGTCGACCGCATGGGAGTTCAGTGCCTTAACCACTATGCCACCTTCTGGCCCCTAAAATTCTTATTTATTCTGTTTTTATCTTCTAAAATTCAGGTTTAGTTTGCATTAAAACTTTTTTTAGAGATTTTTGCTATAGAGTGCTTGCATTCACTGGAAAGATGGAGAGAGAAAGACAGAAAGTGAGAAATCACCGCCCAGGGTGATAGCCACACTGCAATCCCTTTTCCTACAGTCTCCTCTTGGGATTTCGGGCATGCACACACAAGCGCCTGATCTGAGTTTTAAACCACTGGGTCCAGTACTCAAACTGCGATCGACCACGTGAGAATCCAGTGATGTAATCATTATACCATCTGCTGGTCTCTGCATTAAAACATTTTTTAAAAAGTTTTTTATTTCTATTTTTCACGAGAATGAGAGAGAGAAAGAGACAGAGATAAAAGCACCATCAGTAGGGTCTCACATTGTGATCCCCTTCTGGCCTTCCCAGCCAGCAAAAGTCATGGATTCACGCACTCAGCATATACAATTTGACCAGGGAACTGAACCCATGATCTTTCATGTGGACCCAGCACCACTTGACTGTAAGTTACTACTGTGCTATGGAGTCGGCCCCAGTTTGCTTTATTGTCGTCTATGTTGCAGATACTGTAACTATAGTGATGATTCAGACACCTTTATAGTACAACTTCAGATGAGCAAATCTTATGTTTAAGACGTCATCTGTTAGGGGGACCAGCAGCTGGCATAATGGCTATGTTGCTGGACTCCCATGTAGTCGACCGCGGTTTGAGTCCCGGACCCAGTGGCTTAAACTCACACCGGGCATGTGTGTTTGTGTGCCCAAGGTCCTGAGAGGAGAATGGAGAAGAAGGTATTGCAGCGTGGCCATCCCCTGAGTGGTGATTTCTCGCTTTCTGTATCTCTGTCTCTTATCTTTCTGGCGAGCGCATATACCCTATAGCAAAAAAAAACTCTAAAAAAGAAAAAGAAATCATCTGTTATGATAAAGAAAGATTAAAGAAATTTTGTTTAATTAAGAAACAAAAATAACTCTAACTTGTATCAGTTTTTAAAAAATATTTATTTATTTATTTAATTCCATTTGTTATTATTATTATTATTTTTATTTTTAATTCCACCAGAGAGTGAAAGAGGGAAAGTGAGAAAGCAAGCTGCCAAGTCGGGGACTCAAATCACAGTCAGCCATGTGGGAATCCAGTGCCTTTAACCACCGCATCACTTGCCGGGTCCTGTATTCAGTTTTCAAAAAGGCGGCTGTTCTTCAGTTGTGGACTTAATGCTAAGTCCGTTTAGAACTTATGAAGGGATTTGTTCTGGGGAAGATCCTTCTTTACCACAGCTCTGACTGGGAAAAGATTTTGGCATGGATCCATCCCTTTCTGGCTCCTGAGTTGAAACCTAGCCATGAAGAGAATGTCCTAATTTTTATTTATTTATTCACTCATTCATTCTTTGCTTATGTTTCAGAATGAAAGAATGGGAAATCATTATGAAGGGAAATTGTGAAAACTCTTCCTCCAGAGATGTTTAATAAAAATAAGGCTTTCTAGATAGAAGAAAGTCATTCCAGTTTTGGAGTGGGGCAGTGGTAGGAGGTAAGAAGGCCAATAAAAACTTGGTGACCGTTTGAAATCGCCACTGGAGCCTTAATGTCTGCTATATACTTTAATCAGTGACCATAGACCTCAGCAGAAGGCCTTAACAAAATTGGCATGAGACTGTGTGTATATTGGATGACCATTATTTATCATAATCGGTTGGCATTTACTGTTATGATTGTGTTCTTATGAGGTTGATGCAATCTTGATACCTATCCATGACTTCAGGTACCCTGTTGGCCCTGCTCACTTATATTAACCACAAAAGGGACTATCCACCTCAAAAGCAAAGTGCTACATAGCAATGGTTTTGACTTTTAATTTTTATTTATAGGTTTAAAATTTTAGGAAATGTGTTAAAGTCAATATAAGCTTGGATGAGCCTTAGGGATCCATCACATAGACATAGTTGAATGCTCATATGGCTGACATCAGTCTCCACCCTCTCTGGAGACTGAACTGATACATTGTGATACAAAACACCCAGCATAAGTCACATTATTAGATTTTCTGCTGGGACTCAAGGCCCTGAGTTAAACAAAAACACTTTTACAGGCAGAACAGTCCAGCTAAGCTAGACCCTAGCTTAGGGCAAAGGCCAATTTTCTCTTTGGAAGTAGAATTAGGTGGCCATTGCTAGGCTTAATTGATGCTCTAGAAAAAGAGGACCAGAAGTGAGCAATTAATCTGCAATTAAAAGGTAACTGTGAAATCTAGGTCTTCCTAATAGTATATATAAAGTCTATATAAAAAGATTCTCTTCTCTTTGGTATGGGAATGCAGAGAAACAGCACTAGGATGACCAACGTTTTTTTTTTTTTAAGAGAGATTTTTTGCTATACGGCACATGTGCTCTCTAGAGAGACAGAGAGATAGAAACTGAGAAATCACCCTCCTAGTGGGGGTGGCCATGCTGGAATCCCTTCTCCTCTATCCCCTTGTTGGGATTTTGGGCATGCACATGCGTGAGCACGCACACACACACACACATACACACACCCAGTTTGAGCTTTAAGCCCCCGGGTCTAGGACTCAAATTACTGTCAGCTATATGAGAGTCCAGTGACATAACCATTTCGCCATCTGCTGCTCCCAAGTCTTTTAGTTTTAAAACTAATAATACCCCTTGGGGCCAGCATGTGCTCTATAGCAAAAATCTCTCAAAAAAGAAAACAAAAATCTAGGAAAACCCCAGGTAGGCTGGGATAAATTGATCATCCTAGGCAATACAAAAAAATAGATGCCCAGGTCCAGGACTTTAAGAATAATTGCACTTCAAAAGAAGGGGAAGACCTTCTTCAGGTCTTCAGACCAGGGAAAGTTGGCTAAGCCAAGGCTGGGAAAGAACCTTGCCATCTAGAATTAAGACAGCTAGGCTGATATGCCTCAAGTTATTAAATCCCCGGATTCTGCTAAAATAAGACCAGAGAGGTAGCCTTCTCTATGCTATTAAGAGCTAACACCTCCCTGTAGTTTAATGACAATACACAGGGCCTCTCTCACCAAAAAATAAAAAAATAAAAATAACACCCCATTCTGGAATCTTCCACACATCATCTCCTGGGTTTAAGTCATAATATAAGCTCAGCTTGGTAAGAGAAGAAAGGGACTATTTCCTGGAGGAGCTATAATGTTTAGCCAGTATGTATCAATAGGAGAAGCTAGGACAGTATCCATGAGGCAGAATTCTGAAGGTTCTTGATTAAGGAGAACATGGAACATACACATAAGGGAGAGTTTATTGATTTGGGAATGCTTTCTTGATATGTAGACATTTAGGCCCTGGAAAGGACTCCAAGAGATGATTTGAAGATAATAGAATGACTCTTGGAAGTACACTGAGTGAGGCGGAAATGCAAGATTGTCATGGCAGACAAGTTTGATAGAAGGGATTGAAAGATTTAAAGACGAGCTCATTAGAGGGGATATAACATGCAAGGCCAGAAAACCAACCAGAGGACTATGTTCTATGGGAGGGCCGTTAGAACACTGCATTTTCCAAGGCAATAAGAGAAAAATTCCTGAGAAGGACACTGGCAGAACTTTGAAATCCAATGGTAGCCCATGGCTGAAGGTAGGAAGTGACATTACAGAACTGGTATTCACTGTATTCACTGGTAGCAAAGGCAGTTATAGAACTGAAACAATAGAGGTGAGGTGGCAGTGTTTAATTATCAGATACAGACACAATTATAATGGCTGGCAACTCCTGACCTGCAGAGAGTGATGGAGTTACTTAACAAAACACAGCATATGTCAGAGAAAAAACAGACAGATAGCTAACCAGAGTACTACTCAAATTGTACAAATAAAAGAAATCAAGGAGGGATGATTAGGTAGCTGATGGAAATTATACATTAAAAAGTAACAATTTACATCCCATTTCCTAAGCTGCGGAAGTTTTTCCTGACCCAGATCCATTGCCTGGAGAAGACATCAAGTCCCCAGGTGGAAAGACCCAGTAACACCACTGCAAGAACACACTGTGATAATTTCCCCAGTCCTTCCCCAAAGTGACCTACATTCATGTGCTCAAATAACATTACACTGGGGGAAAGGGAATGCCTGAATATTTCTAGCGCTATTGGATATATGTTTCAAGTTGACGTTGATACCTAGGGACCCCAGATATCAGTGCCTGCCTTCCCTACCCTCTTGTTATAGTGAGAACATATGGAGGCCACGTAATAAACATAGTTCTGGTCCAAATCTATCTTACAGTTGCTCTATTGAGACCCAACTGATAGTCACTTCCCCAGTCGCTGAATGTATAATTGGAAAAGACATATTTGCTTGGTGGTAGTTGTGACAACCACCTTCATGTGGATCCTTGACCTGTTGCGTAAGAGCTGTCATATAGTGTAAGACAGTTCTCTGGTGACCTTATATCAACCCAGCTCTTCCCCATTTATAATTTGTAGTTCTCAAATATAACTACAGAGTGTTCTAAAAATGTGACATTCTGAGATATGAGGGACTAGCCAGAATAGACTAGGCTCTGTTTCAGTTTCTCCTAGAAATAGGATGTCCTTCAACACTTTAGCCCAGTAACTCCTGTGCACTGGGGTATGAAACCCTGGCTGCGTTGCTTTCCAGGGTCCCTCAGCTGCAGTGCAAGGTGGGCATGCTCAGATGAGCATCCATATACCCTGGGCAGCTTTCCTGAGCTTTGGGCAACAGGTTCGTAATGAATCCTAGGCTTCTGTCGTCCCTTGATAACTATCTGTAAGTACTAAACCTACTTTATGCAATTTGTTGTGTGGGTGTTCTGTCGTACTGGACTTGGGAAGACTGAAAGTGTAGTCCAAGGTTCAGTGGGCTGAAGTGGTAACAAGTGAACAGTGGTACCTGCTTCACAAATGGGAAAGGCTAAATGGAAACTGAATGGACACAGATCCCACTCAGATAGTAAATAAAAAAACATTGCATCCATGGGTAGGGGAAAAGAGGAGTGGCAAAAATTAGTGCCACCTTTTAAGACCTGCAGATGTAGGATGATCTGTGTCATATTCCTATTTAATTCACCAGACTGACCTCTGCAAAAACCAGACAAATCCTGGAGAATGATAGTAAACCACTGAAAATTCAACCATGTAGCAGCTCCAATGTCTGCTGTGCTGTTTTTACTCAAGTAGATCAAGACAATATTGATTATATGATATGAGGTCATTTACCTGGGAAATGCATTCTTTCCCATCCTTTTCACAGATGATTAGAAACAGTACTCATTTGCAATGGACAAAAACATTCATCTATAACCATGCACCAGAATTATGTTAACTCTCTTACTCTGTCATAATATAGTCAAAAGAGACATGGAATGTTTGCGAGAAGAGTATTAATTACTGTGTGTCCAATCTGCCTTGTTTAGACAAAACTCAGGTTATTTTTCTAATAGGTTATGGGAAGAGGGAGTAGCAGCCTTCTGAGAAGCTATATGTTCTTTCACTGGGAGTGTCCTCATATAAACTAGGAGCCTGCTTGTCCTGGCCATTGCAGAGATGACCCATGTTTCTGTTGTGGGTACTTGGAGTCAATCTTGAGAGTCTCTTAGTTGGGGAATAAAAAAGAATGGAGTACATGAGGCCAGGATATTGACTTTGGAAGGACATCTTCAGGGGGGTATTTTGCATCAGGAACTGAGAAGTAATCATGTCCCAGTAGTCTCTAACCTTGCTAGGTAGGTTCAGAGATGATTCATGTTTCAGGAAACAGTTAATCTCTTGGATGGCTACTTCAAGCACATTTCTACCTCTTCAAGTTATTTCTTTTTCTTTTTTCTTTTTCTTTTCTTTTTTCTTTTTTTTTTTGAGAGGTTTTTGCTAGAGGGCGCGTGCGCTCGCCAGACAGACAGAGAGAAACAGAGAGCCACAAAGCTAGAAATCACTCCCCAGGGGGGATGGTCATGCCACAGTCCCTTCTCCTCCATTCTCCTCTCGGGATCTTGGGCACGCATACACACACGCCCGGCGTGAGTTTTAAGCCACCGGGTCCGGGACGTGAACCGTGGTGGACTACATGGGAGTCCAGCGACATAGTCATTATGCTAACTGCTGGTTCCCTTCAAGTTATTTCTTGATTAGGCTGCTCATAACTTAATATCCTCTCTGTTTTGTCTCTTATTCTAGTCACTGTTGTGGTGACCCATTCAGTACAGGTGACAGTTCAGTACAGGTGCTTCTTGGGTGCAACCCTCAGGCCTGCACTATGCTTTTCACTGTGTCTTCTCACTGTGGCAGCATAGGTTGCTTCAGGAGTTGCTTGGCACTCAGACGTGTGCAACCTGAAATAACAGGGTTATAGTCCATGGGACAGCACTTTACCAAATTGACAATAGGAGTCGATGGTCAATACTTTCTCTCTCTCCTGGTGGACAACACGGGCATCTCATATAGTCCCAAAGGATCCAGTACCCAGTTTCATATAAGGATGATCAACTGAATAATGCATCCTTATATTTGCTGTTGCCTCCTCTTGCTTCGAAATTTTGCCTTTTGGCAAAAGTAAAACCCCAAATAAATGATTTTCACCCAAGCCCTTGTCTCAAGGTCTGATTTAGGGGTGAATACAGCTATGCTCTGTAATATTATCACCTCATGGGTGCTCCCAGTCAGAGGCTATGCAACCAAGAACCACATTGCTGGCATACAATCTCTTGTGTGTGGTTGTGTGTGTGTATTCTTTTCTATTCTCACTTATTATTTTCTAAAAGACATAAAACAAAGCAACGCAGCTCAAGTCCCATTTCAAACAAGAAATACACTGAAGAATAATAGCAATAAACATTTTGATTGGTCCTTACATGTCAAGGACTGTTTTACGTGATTCATATAATTTAATCCTTTATCATTTAATTTAATCCTTACCTTCATTCTAATGAGGAGGCACAATTATTGTTCCTATTTGCACATAAAAACCTGAGGCTTAGAGAATTTTGGTAACTTTCTCTATGTGGCCTGGCTGGTGAGTAGCGAAGCTTAGATCATCTGGCTCCACTGTCTGTTATCAGAGCAGAGTTCTTAAACACTAGAAATCCCAAGATGCAAATCAATATTAGGCCCTAGGGGGTGGTTAATGGTGTTTGATTACTAACATTTAATGTGCAAGCATTGGGTTGGGATTGCACACAGAGTCGATTTTTCTCAGGCAGTTCATCGAGGATAGCAAACCCC
>NW_006159809.1:10141639-10163911 GCF_000334495.1 Tupaia belangeri chinensis
CAGGAATGGAAGGTCTCATTCAACAGGGAGGTGAGGTCTGCTCCCATCTGGCTTTGTCTGATGGCTGGAAAAGGGGAAACACTATGATAATTATTTATGGTTATATATAAAGTTTATGATTATTTATGATATTTATAAATATATGACTCTACCTGGTAATTTATGGCAGTTTCTTGGGTTTTAATCACAGAGATAGCCTTAAAAATAATTTCAGTCTGTCATTGGAGGACAAATAGATGGTGTTTGCCATGTCAGGCCTCACGTAGGAGTGGCCGGTAACACCTGGGAAATAAAATAGATAGGATTAGGTCATTTATAAAAGTGCTTCATTTTTCAAAACCTCACTTACCTCACTTTTCATGTTATACTGAAGTATAATGTTTGTCTTAATTAGAAGAAACAGGTCATGACTCCAAAGGCAAACAGATCTATTATTCTTCAAGAAATGTTCTAATCCTCTAGCCTGAGGTCAGGTTGTATGGATAAGAGGTGCTCTGAGAGGAGGAGCATTTTTGTTTTAATCTGCTGCTGAGTAAATGTTTTCTCCTCACTACCAAAGCCACCTACAAAAGTCTTTCTGAGAAATATACCTGGAATCCAGACCTTAGACCCAGCCCTAGTACACTCTCTAGGGCAGAATTATCTCAGGGCCCACTGATGATAGCAGTTGGAGATGCCAGGCCTGCTCCCCAGAACTCAGTTCAACCAAACAAGCCATGGCTGGGTCTCCATCTTTGTTTTTTTCCTAAGTGTATGGTCATTAGTGCAACTGAAAGGCATACATATAAAATTTTGTCACCTGATATGGAATTATTCACATAAACCAATTTCATTAGTTTCTTTGGACTTTGGCCCCAAATGAAATTGAATGGGAGGGGACCAGCAGTTAGCATAATGGCTATGTCGCTGGACTCCCACATAGTCAACCGTGGTTTGAGTCCCGGATCCGGTGGCTTAAACTCAAGCTGGGCTCGTGTGTGTGCGTGCCTAAGATCCCGAGAAGCGAATGGAGGAGAAGGGATTGTGGCATGGCCATCCCTCCTGGGGGATGATTTCTCACTTTCTGTCTCTCTGTCTCTGTCTGTCTTTCTGGTGAGCACATGCACCTTATAGCAAAAACCTCTCCAAAAAAAGGAAAAAGAAAAAAGAAAGAAATTGAATGGGAACCTCTGTGACAAACACTGTGACTGATGAGTTCTGTGTCCTTGGGCAACTCACTTGCTGAACATGCTAAAGGTGCTAGAGGATTTAAAGAAGAACCAGAAGTAGAATATGCCCTCCAGGAACTCACAGGCTAATGGACAGGGTGTTCACAAATACACCCACATTACTAAAATATAAGATAGGGAGAGGCAAATTTCCTTGTAGGAAGAGTGCTAAAGCAATTATTTCTAGATGAAAAGATTAAGGAAGGCTTTGTAGAACTCTTTGTTTCTAAAGGGTAAACAAAGGGAGGGTCAGATTTCAACACTCAGAGGTTGGGTTGGAAGTCCATTCCAGAAAGAGGGAATAAATAGCTTGTGTGAAGACAGTGTAAAATGGCAATGTGTTGGGCAGTGGCTGTGAGAGCCATGGGGAGTCAAATGGGACGGGGAAAAGGTGAAGGATGTTCCAGTTGGATGTGGGATTGTGGAGGAGCCTCATGATGATTTCATCTTTTGTCAAATATGACTTGTCTGATGAGGCTGTGACTTGTTGACAGTAGGGTGGATTATGACCGCAGTCTCCTGATTCTCTATCCAGAGTTTTCTTAAAATTTATCCTCATTTTAGATTAGAAGGGATCTCTAACTGCTTTATTTTTGATCATCTTTGACAGAAAGCTTAAGGAGTCCATTGTGGGAGGTTAAAGGCAGTGTGGTCCTAAGAACTTAACCTGAGAAATCCATTAGCTTTGTAGTTAACAGTGAATAGATTTTCTCTTACTTTCCTTCTGCCTTCCTCTTACCCATAAAGATACCAGTGGGCCAGGTCTGACCAGGTAAAGCCTCGGTAACAGACACGTGGATGTGTGAGAGAAGGGTGTGTGTTGTATACGTGCATATGTACCTGATGTCTCTGTACCAAGGCCAAATATGAATCACCTTTGGACTTTTGTTCACTCAGCTTGACATGGGCAAAAAGCCAGCACAAAGAAGAGTTTTGCTTTTCCCTGCAGTGTGTTTACTTCTGGGTTTAGCTGGAACTCAGGAAACAAGAAATATTTTATTGGTTAGGAAAGTCTTTCCTTATAGTTCGCTGTGTGCTGGCTTAGCTAAGGTAAAGAATTAGTTGCTCTCAAACATTGGAAGGGACATTTAAGGTCATCTGTCAAAAAGCTTTCCATGCAAGCACATGGCTTCCTACAACAAGTGAGTACCTACCTTTTAGGGTTAGTTTGTTGGTCAATAAATAGCAATTGAAAGCTTGCTATCTGCCAGATAGGAAGTTGGGAGGATAAAGTGAGGTAATAGTATTCCAGTGCCTGGCACAGGGAGGGTACACCACATAGCTAAGTAATGGTAGTTTCGCTAGTATAGAGCACTGCTCTAGAGACTTAGGAACCCAATGCATAAGCATGAACTGGCTGAGGAAAAGCCCGTGTTTCTGGACTACAGCTCCACAGACTCTCTTCTCTCTAAGAGCCCATATTTTCATCTGATAACATTCTTATTTCTACAAATTTACCTCCTAGGGAACTATTTGGAATTGCAGCAAAATCAGGATTCAGTTTTTTAGTTTTGTGTTAAATCCTATGTTTTGTAATTTTTTTAACTTAAAAATTTATTTATATTTAATCATGTCTTTACAGTATACAACACAAACACCATGCATACCGGTTAAGACAAAGATATTACTATGTCATTATCATCAGAAAATAGCTTGTCATTTTTTGTCAATTAAACATACTTGTATCACTTTTTACCTTCCCCTTCCCTCTTCCTTCCCTTCCATACTAAGCTTCCCCCCCACACACACACACTTTTTATTGATTCACAAAAGATCTTAAACTGAAAGTATGGACAAAGCTAGAATCTAGTGACAAGTACACTGTAATTTTCTTCTGAAACTTTTTTTTCCTCTCTTCGTTCCTCTTTTATTTGCAAAAAAAATTAGGTTAATCTCAGTTTGGTCTGTTATTTTCACAAAGCCCCAGAAGAATTCAATTTCTGATGCAAGGCAACAGATACTACTATATTATTGAACTTATGCAAATAACTATTCTGCACAAAATAAGAATGCTCACAAATATTTTCCAATTGTAAAGGGGTTAGGAAGGGAGAAAAGTTTGTTTCAACTTAAAAAGTTCTGTTTTAAACAAATGCTGAACCTGTCAACAACTCAAAAGAAAACAAAAATCCTTAAATCTGAAAGACAAAACATAGAAGAAAATCAGTAATGTTTTAGAAAAAAGTCATAGAATTCTATTTCACCAGTTCAGTCTTATGTAATCTCTTCTTTTGTTGAATTTACAGTGTTATTGTGGTCTGATCTTTCTGTTAACATTCAACATTATTATTATATTTCAGAACTTGTCCCTACCATTAAGTTGGCCTTTTTCTTGGTCATTTTCTGTTCTCTAATCTGTCTGTCTGTCTTTAGTTTTCCTGATATAGTATTCCCTTCAGAACTTCTTGAAGAAATGGTCTGGTGTTGGTAAATTCTTTCAGGTTTTGTTTATCTGAGAATGTTTTTATCTTTTCTTCCCATATGAAGGATACTCTTGCTGGATATAGTATTTTTGGTTGAAATTGTTTTTTACCTAACACTTTGAATGTATTTTCCTATCCTTTCCTTGCTTGCACTGTTTCCAATGAGAGGTCCAATGTTAGCCTGATGGGATATCCTTTTAAAGTAACTTGATGTTTTTCTCTTGCCAATTTTAGTATCTTATCTCTGTGTATGGTTTTGGTCAGTCTGTACCTTGAAGATCTTCTTGGGTTGATTCTATGTGGGATTCCTTGTATTACTTGGGTCTGGATATTTGAATGCCTCTCTAGGTTTGGGCATCTAATGATATCTAGTATTACTCATATAGTATTCTCATTTTGGGGGGTTATTTTCTCAGTCTTTTTGGTTAATTTTTCTAGGTCAAAGGTTCTGTCTCCTACATCTGAAATTCGATCTTCTGCATGATCTAATCTGCTTTTAATACTTTCAAGGGAGGTTTTGATTTCCTCTATTACAGCCTTCATCTCTAACAGTTCCGTCTGATTCTTTTATATGGTGTGTATATTTCCTCTTTCAGATCATAGAAGAACTTCCTCACCTCCTGTCTGTTTTCTCCTGCATTTTCTGGAGCTCATTGTCTCTCTTCTCTTGCATCTCTGTTAGCTTTGTCACTATGAATATCCTAAATTCTTTATCTGACATTTCTACAAGTTCCATTGTACTATCTATAGATGATGAAGGACTGTTCTTTCCCCTTGGAGGAGAGATGTTTTCTTGATTTCCCATATTTCTTATCCCTTTGCAGTGGTTTCTGGTCATCTGAGTGATTATACATTACCTCTTATGTTCTTTAAGTTACTTCTGAGTGATAGAGGTGTGCAGAAGGAGATGACCTGGCTTTTCACTGGGTGTTGGATTGGAAGGAGAGGTTTCCATCAGAGGCCTTCTGATTAAAGGGGCAGGGCTAGGCCTACCTCAGATGCACATGGATTCTGCCTTTTTGCTGGGTGTTGGGCCTTATTTTTATTTTTTTTGAACAGTGTTTTAAAAACAACTACTTATTTTCCTTTTGTTTTTGTCTTGTTTTGAATTTAGTATTTGTATTAATTTCCTAGGGCTATTGTAACAAATTATCATAAATTGGGTGGTTTAAAACAATAGAAATGCATTTTCTCACAGCTCTGGAATCTGGAAACCCAAAATGTAGGTGCTGGCAGGACAGCTTGTCCTGAAACCTGCCAGGGACTCCTTCCTTGAATCTTTCTTGCTTCGGGAGGATTTTTAGCAATCCTTGACATTCCTTAGTTTATAGTTTTATTACTCTAATCCTCCCTTGTTACACACCTTCTTTCTTCCTTCTTCTGTCTCTCTGTGTTCACGCGGCCTTCTTGTAAGAATATTAGTCATTAAATTATTACCTACTAAGGCCAGCAGATGGTGTAGAGGTTAAGGCAGCTGGATCCCATATTGCTCACTGTGCAGTTTGAGTACTAGACCAGGCATCTTGAAAAACACACCTGGCATGTCTGCATGTGCTTGAAATCCTGAGTTGAGAATAGAAGAAAAGGGATTGTGGCATGGCTATCCCCCCTCTTTGGAGATGATTTCTCACATTCTCTCTCTCTTTCTCTCTCGCTCTCTCTCTCTCTGCCTGTCTCTGTCTTTGGCAAGTGCATAAACACTATAGCAAAAAAAATTTTTTTTAAATTAGGACCTAGCCTAATTTAGTATATCTCCATTTTAACGAGTCAGCAAAGAGCTCATTTCCAAATAAGTCCAGGTGGACATATATTTTGGGGGTCGCTATTTGACTCAATAGTATATTTATAAAGGAATTTTGGAAGAGATGTAAAAAGATACATAGTAGATAATGAATATATTGGTTTGTTGGGAAAGTCACAACATATTTTTGTGTAGGAAAACAGAAAAGTACATCATAACTTTCCAGACAACCTAATACTTTATGTCTTTCTTCTGTATTTATTCTCTGAACTTCAGATTACCTGAAGCTACTAGGGTGTAAAACTAAAGAGTTGGGGGAACCAGCAGTTAGCGTAATGGCTATGTCACTGGACTCTCACGTAGTCGACCGCGGTTCGCGTCCCAGACCCGGTGGCTTAAACCTCACGCCGGGTGCGTGTGTGTGTGCGCCCAAGATCCCAAGAGGAGAATGGAGGAGAAGGGATTGCGGTGTGACCATCCCCCCCCTGGGGGGTGGGTTCTCGCTTTCTGTCTCTCTGTCTCTCTCTGTCTGTCTGGCGAGCGCACGCGCCCTATAGTGAAAACCTCTCAAAAAAAAAAAAAAAAAACTAAAAAGTTGGGGGCTTGGTAGTAGGAGCTCCACAGAGTGTAGATGAGCCAGGAGAGGGCAGCAGCGTCTTCCACATTGGGTTGTGACATCTTGACCAAGCATCCCTTGTTCGCCATGACTCCTTAGTACCTGTCCAAAAGGAGTTTACATAAAGGTAGATTCTTGATCTGCCTCTGAGATTTACAACTGATACAATATCAGACAAATCACATAATCTCTCTGAGCCTATTTTCTGCCCTGTGAATTAGAAATAGTAACATCTGCCTATGCTACCTCCATTGAGTGGTGGAAAAGAGCACATGGGAGGAAATGTGAAAAGTCCTTCCTGATGATCACCGCTACGTATCTGCACTCAGGGTGACCTTTCAAAACATACATTTAATCCTTTCACTTCCCTTTTAAACCATCTAATTGCTCCTTCAAGTTTGTAATAAAGTCTGGACTTGTCCACATAGCTTAAAAACCTCTGTGGGACCTGGCCCCAAATATAGCCTTTTGGTCTCAGAGCTTACAACCAGTGTTACCTCTCCCAAGTACCTTTCACTTAGTCTTCTAGTTCACACTAGCTCATTTTCTGGAACATGTAAGTTAGCACTTGATCGTATTTTGTCTCAAATTAGTCTTTGGTTATTTCTTTTAGGAAGGTCTAATCCAATGATATCTGTAGAAGTATAAGAAACAAAAGCAGAGGGGCCAGCAGGTGGCATGATGGTTAAGGTGTTGGACTCCCACATGGCCAACTGAGGTTTGTATCCTGGACCTGGTAGTTTGCTTTCTCACTTTCCCTTTCCCTCTTTTTCTTTCTGGTCAAATTTAATAATAATAGTAATAATAACAACAACAAATAAAATAAAATAAAAAAATAAATCCTTTTTAAAAATTTTATAAAGAAAAGCAGAGAATACTAGTTGACATAAGAATGGTTTACCTGTCTGTCTCTCTTATTGAGGCTTTATGGAGCATGACTTGACAACTATTGTATGATTTCAGGTTCAAGAAGGCAGTTCTCTCTCCCTCAAGTGGCATTAAAATGATAGTAAAAAATTTAAAAATAGCAATACTCCAATGATTAATATCCTTTAAAAAATCCCTGGAAGGCAGAAAATATATGGTAAAACAACTGACTAATAAAATGGCATGAAGAAAGGCTTCAAGATAGGCATGTGTACTTGAGCTTTACCAAATGGAGAACATTCAAAACAACAGGTAGACTCTGCCCTTGGTGAAAACAGGCATGCATGGGTTAGATAGAGGAGTAGGAGGTAGGAATGAAAATAGAAACTAAGATCCATGGGCTTGCTGACTTCATTCCCTCCATCTTTCTTGTGTACCCCAAAACAGTCCTTGTCCTTAGACTGAATCTCCTCTAAAGAAATTAAAAATACTATTTGGGGGAGAGCTAATGTTGGGGTTACTGAGTAAAGCTAAAGTTAAGATTACTGAGTTAAGTCCTCCTTCTGCCTGGTTACTTGAAGCCTGTTGATAAGTGAAACCCTGACTCACAGAGCTCCTCATCAGCTGCTCTATTGCTTCCTTCTTGACCATGAGAAGACATCTGAGAATTATCAGAATATTTGAGAAAAGCTTATAACCTAAAAGAGAATAGCAAAGATAAACAAAAATGTGTCTGGGGAAAATGGAAGTAATGCAAGAAACAGAGGAACACTCCAAAAAGTATCTAGTTTCCTCAGAGAGATTTGAGAAAATTTTGCATCTATGAAAAATGAGAGAACATTATAAAAAAGGAAAAAAAAAAGATAAAATAAAAAATAACTTGGGGGAACCAGCAGTTAGTGTAATGGCTATGTCGCTGGACTCCCATGTAGTCGACTGTGGTTCGCGTCCTGGTCCCGGTGGCTTAAAACTCACGCCGGGCGCGTGTGCGTGCATGCCCAAGATCCCAAGAGGAGAATGGAGGAGAAGAGATTGCGGCGTGACTATCCCCCCTGGGGGGTGATTTCTTGCTTTCTATCTCTCTGTCTCTCTCTGGCGAGCACACGCGCCCTATAGCAAAAACCTCTCAAAAAAAAAAAAAAAAAAACCTTGGGAAACATAAACAATAACTGTGAACAAAATATCAACGTAAAGATTATAATATAAAGCAAAGAAAATCTCTAAAAATCTGAGAGAGAAGAAAGAGAAGAAAGGAAGAAAGGAAAGAATTAAAAGAAAACAGATAAGAGGATCAATTTAGGAATCACATCCTTTGAGTAATAGATTGACTTTAATAAGATTCCTCAATTGGTAGAGGAAACCAGAGGAGAGAACTGTATTAAACAAACAGGAAAGGAAAACTTCCCAGAACTGGAGAGAGACACAAGTCTTCAAATGAAAAGACCTGCTAAAGAGGCCGTATGTTGGCACAGCGGTAAAATGTGATGCTCTGTGAAGCTAACCTACGTGGGAGGGTTCCAGGTTCATGTTCAAAGACCTCTCTGAGCATGCTGGATGTGCTTTTGCCCATAATTTGCTGCTGACTGAAGCTAGGAGGGGATTGCAGCATCAGGACCCAGGTAGGGGTGTTATTGCTCACATACAGAGGAAATAAATAACATTTTATTTATTTTTTAAGGGTGTTAAAATTGTAAATATTTAGGATTAGCATTAGGCGTAATGGCTATGTCACTGGACTCCCATGTAGTTGACTGTGGTTCGAGTCCTGGACCCCGTGGCTTAAGCTCATGCCGGCGCATGTGCGTGCGTGCCCAAGAACCCCATAGGAGAACGGAGAAGGGATTGCAGCGTGGCCATCCCCCCTGGGGGGTGAGTTCTCGCTTTCTGTCTCTCTCTCTCTCTCTCTGTGTCTTTCTGGAGAGCACATGCACTCTATAGCAAAAACCTCTCAAAAATATATATATATAATAAAATAAAATTGTAAATATTTAAAAATATTCTTATTTTATATTATATAGTTTACATGAACAATTTCAAGAAAGAAATAAATTATAATGATTTCAGAATACACTCCCTAGATTGAATAAATATCTTTTATAATTATACCTAATTAATATCTAGAAATGTATGTCGCCATTAAGTCAGCTGAGAAGTAAACACTGTAAACTATACACCTCAAAGACGGGAGCCATGCACAGTTGGTTAAGTCACTGAGCTACCAGTTTTTTTAATAACATGATTCATATTGTTTCTATCACATGTACATCCATTGTAAGAGTTAGACTACTGATACTAACAACTTAAAATTATGTCTTTGTTACTTTAAAAGAAAATTCAGTTTAATACAAAGAAAATAAAGCTTCAAGACCTTTGATCAGAAGTTTTTCATGCTTATTGTACTACTTTGGTGTAGACACCTTAACCAGAGTTATAAAAACAAAATATTTAGAATAACAGTTATGACTACAATCATAAGTTGTTTTTTGCCATCCATAAATAATCATTTTTGAAATGCTAAAAATGGGTTCCAACTGTGGTTCTTTCCTGGTGAAAGGAGCTGTAGGCACATGGGGATGATCTTCTGATTTACCTTTTCAAAGTACTTTTTGGAGGCAGTCAGACTTGGCTTGATTGTAGGAGAATCTGGTGTCCATTTTGCTGGGCAGACTTATACATGGCTTTCTACAAACTGGAATGCCTTCACCAAGTGGAGTGTTTCTTCCATGCTTTGACCCACTGGAAGACCATTGACACTCAGATGCTTGATGACTCCATTGGGGTCAATTATACAGACCTCTTAGTGCAAGACCAGGACCTTCTAACAGCACACAGTAGCCTCAAGAAATTTGTTTAGTTAAACCTGACAAGAGTGAAATGTTCATGTGGCCCAAACTGCCATTCTTTCTTGGCGTATTTATTCAGGCAAGAGGCTAAAGTGGGAGTCCACTGAAACTGCAACAACTTCACAGTTCACATTATGAAATTCATTTGCTTTGTCACTAGAAGCAATAGTTTTTGTAGGATATCTAAAGGTGAAATTCAAAGGAGAGTAGAAAGCACCAAATATTTCTCTTTAAATTTGTCAAAGCTTAGGTCTTTAAATTCTCCATTGACAACAGCTGTACCCTTAAAATGGGGCACATGCTGGGTGACAGTAGGAGCCTGGTACAAGGAACTAGTGCTAACTGCAAATTTTGCTAATCCAGAACCAGACCACAATAGGTTTGTCAAGCATGTTTTTTCCAGAAGCAGCAGGCCTAAGGACTGTGTGGCAGAAATGCTCAAGAAATAGTGCTCACACGTTGGGTAATTGAGGCCTGAAGCAACCTTCCCACAGTTGCAGCCAACTTCAGTGTGTGCAGGAGCCACAGAGTAGACAGAATGGGCAGAGATGCAGGGAAGATGGGCCCTTAGAAACAAATAAAATTTTAAATAAGAAGTGATAGGAGCTGGTAAATATCAAAAGAAATAAGTAAGTAAATAAATAAAAGGTCTAAACCAACACAAATAATCATAAAATTTTACTTCATTGATGAAAAAGATCTTACAAGTTAGTGAGTGGAAAAGCAAGCAATTTACAAAGGAACAAGAGTTAGTCTGCCTTAAAGTCCTTATTTATTTTTTACTTTTTGCCAGACAGTGAGTGTACTTAGTAGACAGAGACAAAGAGAAAGAAATGGAGAAAGTATCCCACAACAGTGTATGGTCATGCTGCAATCCCTTTTCCATTTCTCCATCCAGTCAGGATTCTGGGCATATAGCACACATGCCTGGGGTGTTTCACAAGCCACCATGGCAAGGATTTGAACTACTTAGCTGGACACATGGTATCTGGCTCCCTTAATCATCAGGGCACAGGGCTGACTCTGGCTTAAAATTCATGACAGCAACACTGGATGCTAATAGATATGAAATAATTCTTTCAACGTTCTGACTGAATGGGATTACTCTTCCAAAGTTCTATACCCAGCCAAAGTATCAATCAAGTTTGAGTTCAGAATAAAGACTGATTTCTTTTTCAAGGACTCAGAAAGATTATGACCATTTACTCCTTCTCAGAAGGCTGTTAGAGAATATGTTTTGGAGAAAAAAAGTCAAGGACACTTGAAAGAGAAAACCATTTCAGACAAAGCCTTCAGCCAAAAGAATAGCAAAGAGAAATACCATCATGGCAGCTCACGACCAGATAAAGAGAGAAATTAGTCTAAATTGGAAATGGAAGAGAGGGGATGCTGTGAAAGAGGGGATGCTTGGCAGTGCAAGGGATAGAATTTTACAGATAAAGTTGTATATTGAGAACTTTGACTATTGTGTGACTATTATAATATTATGGAAAATACTAAAAAATGAAAAGGAATCAGAAATGCTAGGAAAACAAAACAATAAAGGCCTGGTCCAAATACACAGTGAATTCACTTGTGGTATGATTTTGACCAATTGATAGATTGTGAAGGAGAATCCATTTGATCTAAATGCCAGAAATGCTATTTTCTGGTTTTTAGCCTTTACAATTCACTTTTATAAATCATGGAGCCCTTAACTTTGATTATAAACAGAATATAAATATTATTTATCTTGATAGTGTAAATGTTACAGGGTTATCTGAAAAAGATTGAGGAGTGGAAGTGGGGAAGAAGAAAATAGTTGTGAATAGCTGAAGGAGCAAGAAGTGAGTATTTAATATGCTATTTGAAGTTGCAGATATTGATGGAATAAATGGAAATAGGGAAGTAAATAAGCTAGGATAAGAAGAGGAAGAGAAGGAAGGTAAAGGTGGTGTGTAGAGTTAAATTTCCATCTATCATAGTGGAAGTCAGTAGATAATGCCAAAAGATAATAAATCAAGAAATTGAGCTATCTATCTATTATATGGTGATTATATATCTACATCAGGAGGAATAGAAACAAATGATTAAAAGTGTTTATCTCTAAGAAGCAGAACTAAGGGAATGTGGAGGGTTATATATTTTCATCTTTAGTCTCTTCAGATTTTCAACTATGTGTATTTATTACTTCTATAATAAACAGTTAAAAAAAAAGGAAAACAGAAGAAAAGAAAAAAAAAAAAGACATCCATATACCAAAAGAAAACCATTGGATGACCTTTGAAACTTGCTTTTAGCCCTCAATTTCAATTATAATTAGCTGAAATTTCAGCTCAGCTGAATATAACTGTAATTAAAAATCTCAACTACTTAATGGCAGACAATTAGCTGGAACTGTCAGGAGCCAAAAAGAATGATGGGCAGTTTGAAGACTTTGCTATAGGGCTTGGCAGCAAACTGGCAACGATTCCCGCTCCCAACTCCTCCTTCATGTCTTCTAGTCCAAAGGAGGCACCAGGATTTATAGCAGGATCCTTGGCTTTGGACTTTACTACAGACCTCTATTCAAGTCTTGGCGCCACCACTTATTGCCTGTGAAACCTTGGGCAAGTTATTTAACCTTTATAAACCTATATCTTGTCAGCTGCAAAATGGGAATAACTCCTACCTGTGTTGTCAGTGTTATCATAAAGATGGAAAGAAATAATGTGAGTAATGATCACAGGATAATGCCTGGCTCACTGTAGAAACTCAATTAATGGTAGCTATTAGAAACATAAAATGTTAACCAATAGAAACACTTGCTGGTTTGAAAACATATAAGGAGTTTGTCTACCTTGCAGAATTTGAAACACTGGGGACCAGCAGTTAGTGTAATGGCTATGTCGCTAGACTCCCATGTAGTCAACCACGATTTGAGTCTCAGACCCCGTGGCTTAAACTCGCGCTGGGCACGTGTGTGTGTGTGCCCAAGATCCCGAGAGGAGAATGGAGGAGAAGGGATTGTGGCATGGCCATCCCCCCGGGAAGTGATTTCTCTCTTTCTATCTCTCTGTCTCTCTCTGTTTTTCTGGCGCGCACACATGTCATATAGCAAAAACCGCTTAAAAAAAAAAAGAATTTGAAACACTGATGTGAAGTCCTCTGTCCTAGTTCTTATAATCACCTTTCTAAGAGTAACTAAAAGTCAGCATCTGTGTTACCACTCCCATCCATGGCAGACATAACTAATTGATCTGAGCACTTTTTTCTGATGAGTTTGGATGTTGCTTTGGAATTATTTTCATACAGCTTTCAAAATAGTCATTACTAATCGATCAGAATTAGTATTTAAGGTAAAATGTGTTTTTCATCTTTGATTACAAAGATAACAGAACTATCACGATAATCAGTCGTCCTGCTGGCTGGGTGATTACAAGGTCACATGCAGGTAACAGTATGCATCCACTTTCTATATTCATGCATGGTGATTCCTCGACTGGTGCGTGGAATGTCCAAGTTTGGGGACTTCATGGACCAGGCTGGTATAGAAGGCTTTTGTTGACTATGCCAACTAGCTCCTTTCCTTAGAGTTTATCCTCATTAGTAGGCCATTAACCTTTGGAAGATGAGGATAATGATTTGGTAACTCCAGAGACATCATGGAACAGTTTGGGGTTTAAAGAATAAATGGTAGGTGAGATTAAGAGGGCAAAAACTTAATCAGATTATGATGTCAAAATGTGTAACATTCAGAAGGAGATGAGTGGTTAGGTGGTTAGAGTGGGATTCTGGTGTATATATCCAGAGAGGAAATGAAGCAGTCTGAAGCTCCATGGACACAGACCATGCTCTGTACTGCTTTGATCCTCAGACATGCTCTCTGTTATGTTGTATCCTCGCCAGAAGTTAAACCCTGGACTCTGGACTTGCAAACTGTGAGCTGAATAAACCAATATTTCTTTACAAATGTCAGATATTTCTGTTAGCCATGTCGTAGTGGGCTAAGACATTCTCCTTATACTAGGTCAAATACCTTTGAGTTTCTTTGCTAGGCTGCTGACCTCCCAGGCACTGTTCCCTTCATACTTCCTACTGAAAAGATAGCCCAAGCCCTTCAAAGTGTCTTTTAAATCTGTTGAGCACTTTCTCATTCACCCACCCATGATAGTTTCTAAGTCTCTAAATCTTAATCCTGATATCACTGTAGTATGGTACCATAAGAATCCACACATGAGAAATGGAGTAGGGATGGCAGAGTCCATGGGTTACGGGTTGGTGTGAACTCCTCAGATATGCCAAGAGAAGGGTGTTACACCTGAGTTGGGAAGAAGACATTGCTTTGTTCTCCACCAAGAGATGGTAAGCTTGGGGTAGTTGGCCTTCACTGATGTTGGTTTAAATGTTATTACTTAATGACTGCCTTTTCTTTTCTTTTTTTAAAATTTTTTTTGAGAGTTTTTTTTGCTATAGGGCGCGTGCGCTCGCCAGACAGACAGAGAGAGACATAGAGACAGAAAGCGAGAAATCACCCCCCAGGGGGGATGGTCACGCCGCAATCCCTTCTCCTCCATTCTCCTCTTGGGATCCTGGGCATGCACGCACACGCACCCGGCGTGAGTTTTAAGCCACCAAGTCCAGGACGCGAACCGCAGTCGACTACGTGGGAGTCCAGCGACATAGCCATTACGCTAACTGCTGGTTCCCCTGCCTTTTCTATGTTTTATCTGAAAGAAAAAACAAACATAACCTGAAGTCAGCTCCCTTGAACTGGTAACAGAGCCAGAAAGATTATTTTAGGCAAACAAATTTTAAGCAGAGGTTGTAGTTAGGCCAAAAGGAAAGTGCACACAGATACTTTGCCCTTTCCCATCTACGCCCTTAGAGATGATCGACAGAAACCTGTGCATTTACTTGGCTTTCTCTTACACATCCACTTATTCCAAGCTCTCAAATGAAATGTCTTCCAAAAGGAAATAATGCTTGAGAAGAAACAACACCCACCCCCACCCCACCCCCTCCCACATACACACATGCATACATTTCTGTAGGGGCGGGAGGGATGTGAGTGGGTGGGGAGAATGAGAGTGTGAAATCAAAGGATGATTAAGAGAATTTGACAAAGAAAACGACTTCTTCCACCCATTTAACACCCACATTAGTCCACTTGGATGATCAAATGCAAAAGACAAAGAGAATTACAACCTTTTCCAGACCAAGAAATAGTAATTATTCCGAGGAAAATCTTGGCAAAATGAAAAATAAACCAAGCAAAAAGAGCAGGAAGAAGGGAGAGAGAGAGAGAGAGAAAGACAGAGAAAAGAGAGAGAGAGAGGGAGAAAACACCGAGTTAGGTCATGGTGTTCAGGCAGGTTTTATACCTTTTATGCCTCCTCTTAGTTTAAAAGGAAAAAATAGAAAGAAAAAAGTCCAAGTCTCCATTTGCACCAGTACTGGAAAACTGGTGATTGTGGTCACCCCTGCTCTCCCCTCTCAGCGCTTCTGTGTCATTTTCCTAGTAGAAGAAACAGAGGTCAGCTGAGGAAAGGATGAGTTCTCAAGACTGCGCGTGTGAGGGCTCATGTCATTCTATATACATGGCTCCTATTTAAGTCCTGGATTTTATTTTTAAAAACTCTTCTGTCCCCTGACAGAAGAAGGGAGTGGATGGGGGAAGAGGTAATCTGTGAACAAGGTTAGATGCAGGCAGAAAAATGAAGGGAAAAAAAAAAGGATAAGTCCAATTTTCTTGGGAAGCGTATTGTATTGTTAGGCTCTCCTGGCTCTGTTCCAAGAGCTCAATTGAAAGTGAATTTCTCTTATTGAATTCCATCCAGAGATATCATAACCTCAAAAGGCTACGATTACCCAGAGGGCTTCAGATAGAACCATTTTTACGTGACTCTTGCAGTGCAAGGAGTCACAATCGTCTTTTCACAACACTAACCATCAGGCCAGCTCCTTCCAGGAAAGGGAAATTGTTGACATAATCTGGCCTCTGGTCCCCTTCAGAGAGACCAGCCTCTCTGCTTTTTGGACTTTTTTTGCTCAGCAAGTGCAATAGCAAGAAAACCAGGGAGTGCCACAAAAGTAAGAACAAACAAGCCAAAAAAATAGGCTCAAGCTGATTTAAACACCAATGCTTACCCTGTGCAGAAAAATAGAAGTGTAGGGACCAGCAGTTAGCGTAATGGCTATGTCGCTGGACTCCCATGTAGTCGACCATGGTTTACGTCCCGGACCCGGTGGCTTAAAACTCACGCCGGGTGTGTGTGCGTGTGTGCCCAAGATCCCGAGAGGAGAATGGAGGAGAAGGGATTGTGGTGTGGCCATCCCCCCTGGGGGGTGATTTCTTGCTTTCTGTCTCTCTGTCTTTCTCTGTCTGTCTGGCAAGCGCACGTGTCCTGTAGCAAAAACCTCTCAGAAAAAAATTTTTTTTAAAAAATAAAAGGGTATAGGTCACCACACAGATCTTCAGAATCCTTAGGACTAAATTCATCTCTCTTAACCAAAAGAGACAGTGAAAATATTACACATTCTCAATTTAGTGGAAAATGAAAAAAGAGGCTAAATGAAGATACTAAAAAAAAAAAGAGCAAAGGCTTTGGGAAGAAGAAAATAAATCAAAGCTGACTCTGATTCATGTGGATAACTGTTTTCTTCTTTTGAACTGGCACAGCAAGGAGAGTTGTATGATATGAATGGCAGCAGTGGCTTTTCAAGCGTTTCTCACTGTCTCCTTTTCCTCCTTTTTATCCACTCCCTTCTTCCTCTTTAACCCCGTCCTCCATTCATCACAGTCTGTATTTCTTCTCTCTCCCTCTAAAGATTCAGTAGAGGGAGTTGCTTCCCAAAGCTTAGCTCTGATAATAAACCTCTTGTGTGGTGACTTCATTTATTCTTAGATACACACAACCTGGTTTGAATGGGGCTATGGAGAGAAACTCAAATAGAATTAACCACTCTTTTCAGAGGTTGCTGAATACTGGCTTTGGTTCTCAAAATCAAGTTTCAATGACTGGTTTCTTTTGAACAAAGTGCAAAGGAATTCAGAATAATAAGTGTAACAAGATGGAGAAAATTTTATTCACCAGTATTCTTCTTGAGGAAAGCACTGTATGCCTTTGGGAGAATTACTTTGATAAGCCACTTTGGTTGGGGATTAAGTCCCCGAAGTATGCTCAAGTAACAAAAGATGGTCACTAAACTGCCTTTGAAGGAGGGTAGGTCCTGTTACCGGGGAGCCCTTTGTTTTGCTGAATTCAGTGATTAGTCTGATAGGCCAGTTTATCAGAAGGCCAAGGAGGGAAAAACTGCATGCCACATGCCGAAGGAAGAAGTTCAAGTTCTTTTGGGGATATGGAGGTATGAGAATCTGAGAAAAAGAGACATGAGAACTCTCCCAGGCCTACGTAGCTAAGGTGTGTGTAAGGATTATGTTTACCTTTTCATCATGAAAATTTGAAACCTGTTTAAAACAGAATAGTATAAAGAGCACCCATGGATTCAGCACTCCTCATGGCTAGGTTCTTACTATATCCTCAACTTACATTTTAAATTGAACTCAAGGAAGTTGAAAAGAAAGAAATATTTACTGGGACTTTGAACGTTGTTTGTTGTGGTTGCTCTGCATCTTTGTCACAGTCTTCTATAAAGTATACATTTATCACTGATACTTGTGGGAATAGAATTCTCTTTGAGGCAATTAGGACATGGCTGTTCTGCATCAGGGTTTAAGCAAGTTAAAAACCATCAGCACATGTGGACCTAGGAGCAGGGTGATGAGGACTTGGCTGAGACATCTCAGCTACATAAATATTCCAGATTTCAACAAAAAATAAAAATATGTCTTAAAAGGAAAACATTAAAATATCTATATACTAGTGCTTTCTGAACTCTCCTGCTAGCTACAATTCTAGATATACTTTATTTATTTTCTTACCTCTACTGGGCATGTGCTTATCAGAGAGAGATACAGAGAGACAGAGAGCAGGAAAGGAGAAAGCACCCCCATGGGGATGCCGTGCTCACACTGCAGTGCCTTCTCCTTCATCTCTCCCTTCTTCTGGAATGTTGGGTATATACGTACACACATCTGGTGTGTTTCTCAAGCACCGGGTCCTGGACTCAAACTGTCCAATTGCCCACATGAGATCTGTTTGCCCCAACCCCCAGGGCACAGAGTCAGCTCTGTAGACACAAATTCAGTGTCTGTTTACTAAATGATTGGCTGGATGATGTGGAAAGCACACTCGACTGGGAATTAAATCTTTCACGATTCAGTCGTGAGCTATTGGGCAAATCACCTGTCTGCTTGATTGTTGTTCTCATACACGACCCATGTCATTGCCAGTGTTTGTAAGAATCAAATTGGGGAAATGCAGGTAAAATGTTTCAAAAATAAACTTTATCAACATCAACTGTAAGGCTAAGGTTATTGAAACAGGACAGGCAAGATTCTCCCATCTCTCCCTTGGCCAAAAGGACTTTATCTTTCAGGTTCTTAGCAAAGAATTCACCTTTTAGGTTCTGAGGTCTTAATAAAATAATTTACGGCTACATTCTTGTCTTCCTCTTTAGACGGGCTTTCCTGGATGCCCTGATTTGATCTTGTGCTCTAAAGCCATTTCTCAGTTTTAGCACTGTCATATGAAGGGGCTGGGAATATTCAAACCCAGCAAGTCTTGGTATCTTTTGTTTTAATTACTCTTTCAGTTTATCCTTATTTATTTGCATTTTTCTATAAGCAGTGAAAAGGAGCTTTGTGACACCTTCAGCACCCTGGTTGAAAAATTTCCCTAGGTAAATCACCCACTTCATTCATTAAATGTCCTATTTTCCACCTTTCTGCAGGTGACAGGCTTGCTAAAATTTCTGCCACTATTATGCCACTTATGATAAGAGGGAGTTGCTTCCCAAAGCTTAGCTCTGATAATAAACCTCTTGTGTGGTGACTTCATTTATTCTTAGATACACACAACCTGGTTTGAATGGGGCTATGGAGAGAAACTCAAATAGAATTAACCACTCTTTTCAGAGGTTGCTGAATACTGGCTTTGGTTCTCAAAATCAAGTTTCAATGACTGGTTTCTTTTGAACAAAGTGCAAAGGAATTCAGAATAATAAGTGTAACAAGATGGAGAAAATTTTATTCACCAGTATTCTTCTTGAGGAAAGCACTGTATGCCTTTGGGAGAATTACTTTGATAAGCCACTTTGGTTGGGGATTAAGTCCCCGAAGTATGCTCAAGTAACAAAAGATGGTCACTAAACTGCCTTTGAAGGAGGGTAGGTCCTGTTACCGGGGAGCCCTTTGTTTTGCTGAATTCAGTGATTAGTCTGATAGGCCAGTTTATCAGAAGGCCAAGGAGGGAAAAACTGCATGCCACATGCCGAAGGAAGAAGTTCAAGTTCTTTTGGGGATATGGAGGTATGAGAATCTGAGAAAAAGAGACATGAGAACTCTCCCAGGCCTACGTAGCTAAGGTGTGTGTAAGGATTATGTTTACCTTTTCATCATGAAAATTTGAAACCTGTTTAAAACAGAATAGTATAAAGAGCACCCATGGATTCAGCACTCCTCATGGCTAGGTTCTTACTATATCCTCAACTTACATTTTAAATTGAACTCAAGGAAGTTGAAAAGAAAGAAATATTTACTGGGACTTTGAACGTTGTTTGTTGTGGTTGCTCTGCATCTTTGTCACAGTCTTCTATAAAGTATACATTTATCACTGATACTTGTGGGAATAGAATTCTCTTTGAGGCAATTAGGACATGGCTGTTCTGCATCAGGGTTTAAGCAAGTTAAAAACCATCAGCACATGTGGACCTAGGAGCAGGGTGATGAGGACTTGGCTGAGACATCTCAGCTACATAAATATTCCAGATTTCAACAAAAAATAAAAATATGTCTTAAAAGGAAAACATTAAAATATCTATATACTAGTGCTTTCTGAACTCTCCTGCTAGCTACAATTCTAGATATACTTTATTTATTTTCTTACCTCTACTGGGCATGTGCTTATCAGAGAGAGATACAGAGAGACAGAGAGCAGGAAAGGAGAAAGCACCCCCATGGGGATGCCGTGCTCACACTGCAGTGCCTTCTCCTTCATCTCTCCCTTCTTCTGGAATGTTGGGTATATACGTACACACATCTGGTGTGTTTCTCAAGCACCGGGTCCTGGACTCAAACTGTCCAATTGCCCACATGAGATCTGTTTGCCCCAACCGCCAGGGCACAGAGTCAGCTCTGTAGACACAAACTCAGTGTCTGTTTACTAAATGATTGGCTGGATGATGTGGAAAGCACACTCGACCGGGAATGAAATCTTTCACGATTCAGCCGTGAGCTATCGGGCAAATCACCTGTCTGCTTGATTGTTGTTCTCATACACGACCCATGTCATTGCCAGTGTTTGTAAGAATCAAATTGGGGAAATGCAGGTAAAATGTTTCAAAAATAAACTTTATCAACATCAACTGTAAGGCTAAGGTTATTGAAACAGGACAGGCAAGATTCTCCCATCTCTCCCTTGGCCAAAAGGACTTTATCTTTCAGGTTCTTAGCAAAGAATTCACCTTTTAGGTTCTGAGGTCTTAATAAAATAATTTACGGCTACATTCTTGTCTTCCTCTTTAGACGGGCTTTCCTGGATGCCCTGATTTGATCTTGTGCTCTAAAGCCATTTCTCAGTTTTAGCACTGTCATATGAAGGGGCTGGGAATATTCAAACCCAGCAAGTCTTGGTATCTTTTGTTTTAATTACTCTTTCAGTTTATCCTTATTTATTTGCATTTTTCTATAAGCAGTGAAAAGGAGCTTTGTGACACCTTCAACACCCTGGTTGAAAAATTTCCCTAGGTAAATCACCCACTTCATTCATTAAATGTCCTATTTTCCACCTTTCTGCAGGTGACAGGCTTGCTAAAATTTCTGCCACTATTATGCCACTTATGATAAGGATCCATTTTACTCTACTTTCCAAAAAGAGTTCCCTCACTCTTCTTACCAGTTACCTCTTCAAAGTCCAAAATTCTTCCGTTGGTGTCTTCAGTATACTTTAGACATTTGCTAACAACGTTCTCCTTCCAATTCAAAAGTTACAGCTTTGCAACTTCTGCTCACTATTTGGTTCAGAGCCACTCCCATAGTTTAAGTTTTTGTTACAGTTAAACCCCAATTCCAATTCCAAATCCAAATACACACACACACACACACACACACACACACACACACACATATATATATATATAAAAGATTGATGTCAAAGTGTCAGTGGAGCTGCAATTGTTTGAGGCTCAACTGGGCCTACACGATCCTCCTCCAAGCTCATGTATGTGAGGAGGCTTCCATTCCTCACTATGAGAGCCTTTCCAAAAGGCTGTTTATTACATAGAAGGTTGCTTTCCTCAGAGCAAGTGATCCAAGAACCTGAGAGAACACTACTGCACTGCCTTTTATGACAGCCTCAGAGTCACACCCTCACTTCTGCCCACACTCAACCGGAGAGATTATGAAAGGACATCAACACCAAGAGGCTGTGATTATTGGGGCCATTTAAAGGCTGGTTACTGCATGCAAACATTGTGCCCTTTTGGAGATACCATGATGAATAACATGCAATCTCTGTCTTCAAGGAACTATTAAAGAAGTTCTCACTGTGGGCATATAGGGAAGGAGAGGGAAAGTGTTGCAGGTACCGTGACAAAGTTATGGCATAGAGGCCCTAGGACCTAACTTAGACCAGTAATGAAAGCTTTTGTTACATGAGATAAGTCTTAGCTTTCCAAGTAGTTAAATGGGTGAAATTCATACCAGGAAGAGAAGAAAACATCCAAAGAGTGAGAAGTATGGCCCACTGAGGAAATCTTAGTCAATTGGTATGACTGGAGAGCAGGGGACACTTAGGCAGGAGAGTAGGGAGAGGCCATATTACTAGGGAGATTGTGTGCCATATTCAAGTGTTGGAACCTTACCTGAAGATTACTGGAGAGTGTGGGGGACACTGGAGGATTTTGGGCATTCAGTGTTTCCCATTGTATCATGTAGAAAATGTTGAAGACAGAGACTTTGATTTCCAAAAGTTGACAATTTAGTCTGGAAAATAAGATGGTTAACTGCACTTGAAGATGATTCCTGGTAAATATCCCATGAAAAGTACAGACTAGAAGTATAGAAGTTCTCTGAAGGGAAGATAAACTTCTGAAAGTGTTTCATGGAAATGATACAATCTGACTCTTGAAATATAGTTAGGGGTTTGTTAAATAGGATGTGGGGGAGATCATGTGGAAAGAGCCACTTAGGAGAAAGCTGGAGAGGAAGAGCCATGATGGGATAAGAAATGACCCAGTGTGAGTGGAAAAGAGGGTTCCATATGGAAGAATGACAGTGGAAGGAAAGGTAGGGACAGACCATCAAAAACCTTAAATATCAGGTCAGGGAATTTGAACCATGTTCAGTGAACAATAGGAAGCCATTGATGGTATTTGAATGTAGATTAGACTAGACCAATTCTAGTGGTGGCGCTAAACAGCTCGCAGCGTGCTTTTTTTTTTTTTGGAGAGATTTTTACTGTAGGGCACGTGCGCTCGCCAGACAGACAGAGAG
>NW_006159809.1:10164289-10165761 GCF_000334495.1 Tupaia belangeri chinensis
TTTTTTTTTTTTTTAACATAGGACCATGCTGAAGCAGAAAAGCAGCTTTTTCTGGCAATACTCAGGGGACCCATGAAGAGAAAGATCTAGAATGCAAAGAATGCTCACCTCAGGACTGAGTCTGGTGCTACTCCTGGTCCCTGCTGTGCCAGCTCTGAGCCCAGTCATAGCTTGTGTCCAACGTAACCAGTAGTGCAACTCGCCAAGGGAAAGATTCTCTCAGGCTTGGTGTTTTCCAGGCTCATCTGATAACCACTTAGCATTTTGTCTAATTAATAGAGCCTGCAGATGTTTGGCAGGGGAAGTTAATCAGCTATTAATCACCTAAGAGCTTCTCTGTAGCTTTCCTGGAGTTGAAAGCATGTCTCTGTTATAATTGAAACCATAGCTATTTACTGAACTTGGATGGAGGAAAGGACCAGGGTAGACTGTCAGTGGGCTCCTGTTGGGAAGGTTTGGCAGAAGTGCTTTGGGGTTTCTTGGACCACTCTTAGGTAAGAAAGATGCAGGTATTGTTTTCCAGTTCATCAGTGGCTAAAGAAGGTTTGCTTCAAAAAGGAGAAGACAAAAAGTGGGCACAGGGTGTGTTGTAATAAAGCATACACTGGGCATGCCAAGGTATTGTTGTTCTAGACCCAGCTGTGCCTACATGGCCATGGTGTGTTGGTTGTCTGTTAATTTCTCAGGATTCAGCATTCTTATCTGTAAAATCAAACATTTTGACAAAACTAAAGATTCCCAGAAGCTGTTCTTTATGGTCTACAAGGACCAATGGGGGCTTTAATGAACAAATAGTCCCTGGTCAAATAAATTTGAAAATCCCTTTTACTATCCATGCCTCGTAGAGATTCATGATGGACACGAGTATGTTAAAAGAGTGAAAATGCCATGACTGAATGACAAAACAGGGTCAACCCCACAAGCAGGGTATTGGGCACCAGATATCACATGGCTGACTGGAATCTTGGCCCCATGGCTTTAAAAACATGCTGGCATGTGTGCATATATGCCCAAATCTTGATGGTAAGAAGAAGTGGAGGAAGAAGGATTGTAATGTGGCCAGGCCCCATTGGGAGTTGTTTCCTCTCTCTCCTTTTTTCATTGTCTCTGACTTTCTCCTTGGTGAGCACACATGCTCTCTGGCAATACAAAAATAAATAAAATAAATTAAAAAAAGACAAAATAAAAAGCCTATTTAACTCAACAACTACCCAAACAGCTTTGATTGTAACACCCTTTGCTTATTAAACATCTAGAGAAACTAGCAGAATATGTTCCTGACTTTGACCTCTGTCTTTATTTCTGATTTCTGATTTAGCATTATTACATCCTCCGATCTTCTCCTCAGAGCTATTCTTGTGGCCTCTTGATAACTCTATAATCAGCCCACCTGCTTCTCATGCTCAACATGGTCTCCTGGAATATACACCAAGATTCACTCCTGGTTGTGGGAACCTCTCCCTGGCCTGCCT
>NW_006159809.1:10165979-10178304 GCF_000334495.1 Tupaia belangeri chinensis
TTTTTTTTTTTTTTTTAACATAGGACCATGCTGAAGCAGAAAAGCAGCTTTTTCTGGCAATACTCAGGGGACCCATGAAGAGAAAGATCTAGAATGCAAAGAATGCTCACCTCAGGACTGAGTCTGGTGCTACTCCTGGTCCCTGCTGTGCCAGCTCTGAGCCCAGTCATAGCTTGTGTCCAACGTAACCAGTAGTGCAACTCGCCAAGGGAAAGATTCTCTCAGGCTTGGTGTTTTCCAGGCTCATCTGATAACCACTTAGCATTTTGTCTAATTAATAGAGCCTGCAGATGTTTGGCAGGGGAAGTTAATCAGCTATTAATCACCTAAGAGCTTCTCTGTAGCTTTCCTGGAGTTGAAAGCATGTCTCTGTTATAATTGAAACCATAGCTATTTACTGAACTTGGATGGAGGAAAGGACCAGGGTAGACTGTCAGTGGGCTCCTGTTGGGAAGGTTTGGCAGAAGTGCTTTGGGGTTTCTTGGACCACTCTTAGGTAAGAAAGATGCAGGTATTGTTTTCCAGTTCATCAGTGGCTAAAGAAGGTTTGCTTCAAAAAGGAGAAGACAAAAAGTGGGCACAGGGTGTGTTGTAATAAAGCATACACTGGGCATGCCAAGGTATTGTTGTTCTAGACCCAGCTGTGCCTACATGGCCATGGTGTGTTGGTTGTCTGTTAATTTCTCAGGATTCAGCATTCTTATCTGTAAAATCAAACATTTTGACAAAACTAAAGATTCCCAGAAGCTGTTCTTTATGGTCTACAAGGACCAATGGGGGCTTTAATGAACAAATAGTCCCTGGTCAAATAAATTTGAAAATCCCTTTTACTATCCATGCCTCGTAGAGATTCATGATGGACACGAGTATGTTAAAAGAGTGAAAATGCCATGACTGAATGACAAAACAGGGTCAACCCCACAAGCAGGGTATTGGGCACCAGATATCACATGGCTGACTGGAATCTTGGCCCCATGGCTTTAAAAACATGCTGGCATGTGTGCATATATGCCCAAATCTTGATGGTAAGAAGAAGTGGAGGAAGAAGGATTGTAATGTGGCCAGGCCCCATTGGGAGTTGTTTCCTCTCTCTCCTTTTTTCATTGTCTCTGACTTTCTCCTTGGTGAGCACACATGCTCTCTGGCAATACAAAAATAAATAAAATAAATTAAAAAAAGACAAAATAAAAAGCCTATTTAACTCAACAACTACCCAAACAGCTTTGATTGTAACACCCTTTGCTTATTAAACATCTAGAGAAACTAGCAGAATATGTTCCTGACTTTGACCTCTGTCTTTATTTCTGATTTCTGATTTAGCATTATTACATCCTCCGATCTTCTCCTCAGAGCTATTCTTGTGGCCTCTTGATAACTCTATAATCAGCCCACCTGCTTCTCATGCTCAACATGGTCTCCTGGAATATACACCAAGATTCACTCCTGGTTGTGGGAACCTCTCCCTGGCCTGCCGCTGACCCATGGTGGCAAAGGCTCTGGGTTATATCTCTCTAATCTATCCAGTTCTCGCCCTGTCATCTGCATCTTCCTGTGGTAGTTGGCCAATGTTACCTTTTAGTAAACTATATAAAAGGTTAGTGTTTGTAGTTTGATAAGAGTTGCATATAAAGAACACTTGAAAAGTGAGTAACATGTCTTTTTTTTTTTTTTTTTTACAAAAAATCTCAGTGGGGGGGTGTACTATAAAGAACCCTTGAAAATTGAGTAACATGTTTTTTTTTTTTTTTTTTTACACAGAATCTCAGTGTGGTGATCCTCCTGCCTTGATCTTCTGGCTAGAATTATAGGCACACACTACCACACCCAGCCTTTAGGTTGGACTGGGAACAGAACCTAAACCTCCCATATGGTCCAGCCTTTGGTGCACAGTGTCTTAGCAATATGTGCTAAGAATCAATCAGATTTTCTTTATAAGAGGTTTTTAACCTTAGGGCATGTGTGCTTGTGAGAGGGTAGTGGGCGGAGGGACAGTGAGAATCATCCCCCAGGGAGGATGGCCATACACAATCCCTTCTCCTCCATTCTTCTACCAGGATCTTGGGCACCCCCCCCCCACACACACACACACATGCCTGGCATGAGTTGCAAGCCACCAGGTCTGGGATTCGAACTGTGGTTGGCCATGTGGGAGTCCAGTGATGTAACTGCTATGTCATCTGCTGGTCCCCAATCTGATTTTTAACTTTTATTTTTTTAGTTTGCTGTAGAGAGTGGAAAAAGATGGGAGAGAGAGAAAGAGAGAGAGAGAGAGAGAGAGAGAGAGAGAGAGAAAATGAGAAGTCATCCCCCCAGAGGGATGACTGCAATCCCTTCTCCATTCTCTTCTTGGAATTTTGGGCATGCATACACAAGTGTCCAGTGTGTTTTTCAAGCTGCAGCATCTAGGACTTGAACTGTCCTGTCAACCATGTGGGATCCAGCTGCCTTAATTACCATACCGCCAGCTGGCTCTAATCCTGATTTTCAATGACTGCTTTACCTTGTGAATTCACTGTTTAATTCAGTACACTTCTAGCACTCTAATCCCATAATTTCACAGAGAATTCATGTATTTGGGGAAGTTATCACAATCATATTAGGCTTCAGAGGGTCATATTCTTTTCTTTTAGCTACTACTTGCCTTCTCAGAATTTATTGCTTAAATTTGAAGCAATACTGTAGTTCTGTAGCTGGTATATGCCTTTTTGGAGACTGAATGTAAATTGTCAGAATGAGGCAGCTCTGTGTATAACTGTTAAATTCTATTAGTCATGTTAAAGACCATTGATCTTGTGAGAAATTGGCTAAAGCTATAGACATCCATGTGAAGTCAAAGGTTTGCAAAAATATCTAGTGGCTCATTTTCTTTGCTACGTTTCATGATGAATTTTAGGACCAGAATTCTCAAGGAGGAGAAAAAGATTAAGAAATGATCTGAACCATAGGTAACAATATCTGGTTACTAATTTTATTCAAGGCAATTCTGAATCACATATAATTCCTGATTAAAAAAAAAAAAGATGGAGCTATGTGTCTCATTTCTTTTTTACAAAGAAAAGTATGTTTGATTATAGGCATAAAATTTACCTAAGCTTGCACCATTGCAAGATCAAATTCTTAAGTGAAATGATTGATAACTTAGCTATATGTACCAAGAAGTAAAATGAGCAGCCATAATGCCACAATATCTCTTAATCACACAGAACTCATGACTTTATATTCACATCTTCTATGTTGCTTAGAGGTGTGTGTGTGTGTGTGTGCACGTGTGCATGTGTTTCCTACGACAACAAATCTTTGGGTCCATTACCTGAGTACATAATTCTGAGCCCAAGTTATCTTAAACACTGAAATGATAAAGCAAACATCTTTTCAACATTGTTGGAGCCCTGTTACATGCCAAACAGTACATTAACTCATTTCCTCTAGACTGTTCACTTGAGCTCTAATCCTGATTTTCAATGACTACTTTATCTTGTGAATTCACTGTTTAATTCAATACACTTCTAGTACTCTAATTACATAATTTCACAAAGAGCATTCATGTATTTGGGGAAGTTATCACAATTGCTGACTTGTCAGTATGGATCCTTGTTGTAGTCACTTCACCTTCATGAAACTCTGTATCATGGTGTCAAATAAAGGAACTGGTCTCTGAAGTTCCTTGAAACTCTGTAATTCTATAATTCTGAGACAAAAAAAATACCAAAAACTACTTTCATCTCCAGAGAGCAGATAGAAAATTTACATGAATATGGTAACATAAATTATTAAAACTGAGTCTGAAAATAGCTATTTCAAGACCCTCTGGTCTTAGCTCTCCATCTCGAGCATCCATTGGAAATGGCTTTGCCCTTATATTTCTGATAGCAAAGATGTGTTTGTTATCAAGAACTGTGATATTGTACTACACTTGAGTTCAGATTCCAATGTTGTGGATTGAAGGTAGGTTACTTATCTTACCTGAACCTTAGTTTCCTCATTTGTGGAAAGTGGATAGTACTAACAGTTGCCTCATAGAGTCACGGTGAGGATTCAATGAGTCAACCTGGGCTGACTCAGTGGTGCAATGGTATTGTGCTGGTCAAAGCTGTATCTATATGGAAGAGTGTGGATTTTGTTTCTTGATTAACCTGTATATAACAGGAATGTGAGTCCAGGATTCCCAGCTGGCTAGGAAGATGAGGAGGAGGAGGATGGAGGAGGAAATTTGTTGTTTGAGATCCTGTTGAGGGTACTTCTCTCTCTAAGAAATAATAATAATGAAAAAAAAAAACCCAAAAAACCAAAAAGCCAAAACAAACAAAAATACCTGGCCAAGCCTGTTGACACAGTCTGGTATACTGGATGACAGTGCTGGGACCCACAAGGTTGACTCCAGGTTCAGATTCCAAGGTAAGCCTGAAATATGTAGGGCATGTATGTGTGAGTACTTAAGATCTTGAGGAGCTGAAGGCTTGGGGAAAGGGGATTGTGACAAGATTCTGTTGAAGCCACTTTCTCTCTCTCTCTCTCTCTTTGTGTGTGTGCACATGCACTTTCTATCATTAAGAAAAGAGTCCATGCAAAGAGCTCTTGGCAGTACAGGACTTGGCAAAGAGTGAGTCACAGTATACCTTGGCTGTAATTCTTTGGTGCTCATGTAGGGAACTACTCCTGGGTTTGCAAATACCTGAGAGTCTTTAACTCTTCTCTTTGTGATCATCTGGAAAGTCCACTGGGACTTAGCTCCTTCACTACAGTTCCCTTGCCATCTGTCATGCCTTACAATACTCACCCTAGACACATGATTAACACACACCCTCATGCTACACACAAACCCTCCTTAAAGCTTCTTGAAAGTACAAAGATTAGCCTGACAGCATTTTCCTCATAAGTGTTGGTTAACAGTCCATCTTTCAGGTGGTTCTGTGCTCCTCTAGCTACTTTGAATTCACATAATTGGGGGTTGCTTTATTTACTTTAGAAAGTATGGAGGTTGTGTGAAGGCCACTCTCATTTGGGGATACTTTCATCTAGAGGGGCATAATCTATGTCAAGAATGAATAGATATGGGCCCAGAAGATGGCATAATGGTTACATCACTGGACTCTCACAGGGCTGACCGTGGTTGAGTCCTAGACCTGGAGGCTTGAAACTCATGCCAGGCGCATGTGTGTGCATGCCCAGAATCCCAAGAGGAAAATGGAGGAGAAGGGATTGAGGCATGGCCATCCCCTCTGGGGAATGATTTCTTGATTTCTATCTCCCTGTATCTCTTTGTTTCTCTGGAAAGTACATGCGCCCTCTAGCAAAAGTCTCTCTCTCTCTCTCAAAAAAAAAAAAAAAAAAGAATGAATAGATAAATAGAAATTCCATTATAGTCAGCATAAGTTACACTTTTTAACTTAGTGTTTTGTCAAGCTAATTAATTATTTGTTTATTTATATCTAGCGCCGTGGCACAGGGATCATTGGAGTAGTGATGCTATCAGGTCTGGCAATCTAAAAGTTTCTTTTTTCCATACTTAGAGTTAGGAAAACTAATTGTTCTGGTGGAGGAAATAACAGAAAAGTGAAGTTTCTAAGGAACTTCCAGCCTAGTACTCTTATGCTGACCACGACCTCCCCATTCCTGGTGGAAACTGCAATATCTCTACTGAAATCTAAGCCAGGGGATCTCAGACATTGGGATTTTATTGCCTGGTTAAACAGACATAGTGTTGTAGGGGAAAAGTAATTTTTGGTAAAATTTGTGAGTCCACAGCTTTCTGATCAACTTTGCGCTGCTCTGTAATTTCTTATTTCTCCTTCTCTGTGTTGAAGATCTCACCTTCCTGGTGTCTGGGCTTCTGCAGTTTCTTTTTCTTGAAGTAAACATCAGTGAGGCGTTATGGGACTTTTGCGTTGCTAATATCAATTTTTGTGGAGGTGGCATTGACAAATTTCTGGTGTGCTCTATGCAGTAGAACTCAGTTGAAGACTAGAGGTCCAGTCACAAGAAGCAAGCCACTGCTCAGCTGCTTCAGAAAAATCACTCTCTTGCCTCTTTGGCATCCAGTGAAGATGATCAGAATGGTCCTGGGAATGATGCTAGCTTGCAGCTTTCTCACATGCTGACTGAAAGGTTTTTTTTTGTTCTTATTTTTGCAGTGGATCAACAACTTTTGAGGCACATCTTCATTAGGATAATACCTAGGCATTTTGTGCAGTTTAACCACCTGGATACCACCACCATTCTTGTCTCCACCAACTGGTTTTGTGACAGTGACAAGAACATTCTCCTTTTTTTCCACCCTGGATTTAGTGGTTAATTATTTCCTCTTGTACATGGTTTTCCTGAAATACATGGTAGATTGGAAGTATTTGCCAATCCCCTGGAATAAGACTGGGTATAGGCTGTTATGGGCTTCCTTTTCTTGGGCTTTTTAGCCTTGTGGTCACCCTTTTAAACCTTGCTGCTGGCATCAGCCATCTTGGCTTCAGGTTTTTTCTCCTTGGTATCCTGCTTCACAGCTATTTCACCTGCTGTCTTGTACAGTAGGAAAGAAAACTAAGCTTGCCTCTTGTGGTCTCCACAGCATCTTTAACAAAGGACGATACACTTAGATATGTGACAAGACAAAGGAATAGGATTTTGCGTCTTCGGTAATTTGGGGAAAGGCAAACACATGACAGATGCAGGTTAGCTATTAACGTTTGTACTCCTCTGGTATCATTCCCAGGTCAATGAGGGTCTAAAGTTGTCTTAAGTAGTTAACTCTTGTTCTCCGTGAGAGAAAGGAGACAGGATAGCTGCTGTCTTTGTAAATGGAGATCTTGCTTTTAGGCAGATAAAGGAAGGGCAGAAAGCTTTTCCACATCTGCTTCTTTCTAATTATCTTCAGCTCAACATTCCTTCATATCTAGGGAAAGCATATTTTGGTCTCCCACAACACAAAGCTGACAGTTGCTAACTTTTAATTTTGCACAAACAGGCTGAAAAAACGAGCTTCCATTTAGAATCACAATTATTTCATAAGAAAAAAAAAGACTCTAACACACATACACACACACACACACACACACAGACACAAATAAGATAAATATATTCTTCAACTTGAAGAAACTTAGCCTGATGGAAAATTGATTATGGTGTTTTTAAGAATGTGCCAGGGACTGGTAAAAATATCAGTATAACCTGGTAACTGTCCATTGTCTGATGTTCAAGTACTACAACTTTGAGTTATATAAGGACACAAAAAGTGTAAGAAAAAAAGACATGAGTGAGATGAAGTGAATAAATTAAACATAAAGGGTGCACTGTATTTTGGACAAAATAATATTCTGTTCTTTATCTTTTTTATATTTTGAATCTCTAGTGCTTACTACTTGACTAAAGTATTTCAGAATAACACATTTGAAATTGAGGGAGAAATGTGCTTTCCACTGATATAAAGGCTAATGACTTTTCTTCTGTTTATAGCAGAATGATTTGCTCCTAACTTGCCTGGCCTCTGCTGTCCTTGCTGAGAGAGTTCTTGCCTGTAGCCTGCTGGTGCCATTTGCATGCTAATCATTTCTGTAATTGATCTTCCCAGGTCCCTTCAAACCTTGTAGGAGGCGGCCAACTGCTGCTCTGAAATTAACTAAGGATTGCAGAGTGGGGCCTTGCTGGTGGGAGGCCGGGTCATGTGGGTGTTTGGCTCTGTTAGTCTCTCCACCCCACTCCATCCTGAGACTTCACACTGGAGAATTCTCGTCAGCATGCAGGTAAAATGGTCCTTAGTGTAAGGTTGAGCTCATGGCTCAGCCAGAGTGTAGTCTCTAAAATGAAATAAGAAAACTTTAATTTTTTTCTTTTGTTAGTAGAAAAGTAGGAGTGGTGCTGGTGATCAAGTAGCAGGTCTGGGTTATGTATGTAGATTATAAGTTGAAATAGGCTTCTGGACATGGTAGGTCAATAACATGGGATGCAAAGAAAGAGGAAGTGAGACAGACATTTTCTAAGTTTGCCTAAAGATCTGGAATATATCCTTGATTAAAGACCAACTGTTTATTCATTGGTTATAGAGTGAAACACCACCAAGAAGCCATAGACATCTCTTACTCTCACTTTCAAGTTCTCCAAAGTAGAAATGAGAATTCCGAGAGGTTAATAACTTGCCCACGGCTACATTCTTGGGATGAGATCCAGTGCCACCATGTCTAATATGGTAGTCAATAGTGCATGTGGCCTGTAAAATTTAAATTACTTACAATGAAAACGTCAGCTCCTCAGTCTTGCTAGCCACATTTCAAGCACTCTGTGGCCTCATGTGGCTAGTGGTGACTATGTTGGACAGTACAGATGTAATCAAAAAAAGTTCTATTAGCTCTGTTTTAGAGACTTGATCCAATATTATTTCCATTATTATTATCAGACTCCCTTCCCTCCCTACATACATTCTGAACTGTACCCATAACTGTTGTGTTTAATGGAAAAGGGATATTTTGACATTAATTAAGAAGCAAACTCAAGGTCTCCAGAATGGAAAAGGGATATTTTGACATTAATTAAGAAGCAAACTCAGAGTCTCCTGAGAAAATAGGAGGAACTTGAGTAAGCTTCCTAACCTTCTTTCTATCACCAATGTTTACCTGTAAGCATTTTCCCCATCACACAGAATTATTGGACTGAGGCTTAGCAATGTGGTTGCTTTTACTTCAGGGTGCAACTTTTTCTTTAAAGCTAATATTGAATATTTTGACATTAATTAAGAAGCAAACTCAGAGTCTCCTGAGAAAATAGGAGGAACTTGAGTAAGCTTCCTAACCTTCTTTCTATCACCAATGTTTACCTGTAAGCATTTTCCCCATCACACAGAATTATTGGACTGAGGCTTAGCAATGTGGTTGCTTTTACTTCAGGGTGCAACTTTTTCTTTAAAGCTAATATTGATCTAACAGTGAATTCTTTACAAAACCCATATGGCTCCTTGAGGAAAAATTGGCCAAGGTGGTGTGGTGTCACAGATGTCTGACAGTTTTAAATTAACACTGTAAATCTCAGGATTATGGGAAAAGAGCTAGCAACTTTATTGAATGCCTCCCATCTGGCTGTGCTTCAGGCAGCTGCCTGACTGGCAATGGGAGTGGCAGGTATAAGATCAGAGATTTGGGTATTAGAAAATATTGAATAAAAAGACAGTTTGGTGCCTATGCCCAGGAATCTCATTTCAAATTTATTTTTCTCACTGAGGTCAATAACAGGAGATTATATTCTTGGCAGAAATGGGACAGTTCTAGCTCAACCTGTGGAATCCCCTCAGCATGAGGCAGGCATGGCATGAGGGTGAGGTTTGCTGGATATCATGGAGTCCTGAGTTCAGGGATGCAATGTCCTCCCAGCAGGATGTGGCCTGGTGAGTGAGACTGTGTTCTGCTTCTGTGGCAGTTAGGGTTTTGCTACTGTTTGTGGGTGTTGACAACTCTGAGCTTTTGGGTCTTTCTTGAAAAGAACAGGAGAAATAACTACTCTGCAATTCGAATGATAGTACCCATGATCTATTGGACTGTCTTTATCCTAATCTATTATACTGTAGAGAGAATGATTTTTCCAGAATATCTGATTGTCTATTTTTTTTTCCCTCAGAGCAACATAGAATCACAGTGTTAAAGAGTTAGAGATGACATGGAGATGATCTACAGACCCTTGCAGGTCAAACTGTGGTCCATGGACCCATCAGTATTGGCATCACATGGGAGCTTGGTGTAAAAGATTCACAGTTTCAGCATAAAGATTATCTTAGAGTGGGCCATGGTGGCATGGTGGTTAAGGCTGTTGGACCCCACACAGATGACTGGGCAGTTTGAGTCCCGAACCCAGTGGGTTGAAAGACACACTGGGCACAAAGTATGCATGCCTGAAATCCTGAGAAGAGAATGGAAGAGAAGGGATTGTGGCATGAAAGAGATTTTAACTTGACCAACTACTACTGGGGATTGCTTTCTTACTTTATCTCTCTCTCTCTCTGTTTCTTTCTAGAGAGCACACATGCCCTGTAGCAACAACAACAACAACAACAAAAAATCCCTTAAAGTAAAAACATTTGAAATCTTACTGGAACTTTGCATAAAACTAAAGCAGCGTTTTGGAAGAATACAACTGACATTAAATCCCTTCAAGGTAGTTTCCTGAGAATTCCAGGAAGAAGACAGACTGCCTCCATTAGCATTAAAACAAAAACAAAAAAAAATAAATAAAAAGAAAAGAATCCTTTACGTTCTCACACTGGTACCATAACCTTACCTCCTATTTTCTGTTAAATTGGTATGTAAACCTGTACCTTGGGGTATTAAGTGAATGAATAACTCCCATCCAATTGTGAATAAACTTTGTCTTTTCTTCTGTTAATATATCTATTGTCAATTAATTTGCAGCCTCCTCCCCCTAATTAGAACTTAAACTGATAGAGGGAAAGTTTATCTTCGGAACTGTAGAAAAGTAGAATTTTATTCTCATCTCATAGCTACAGAATAAAAATCAGCATTTAAATAATAGCCTCTGGTGAATTGTGTGTAAATATAGTTGAGAAACAAAGTGGTTCAAACTTTCTTTGTAAAGGACCTGATAGTAATTTTTTAGGTTTTGTAGGCATATAGTCTCCATTGCAACAACTCTCTTCTGCTATTGTAGTGTGAAAGCAGCTACAGATGATACTCATATGAGTAAGTGTAGCTGAATTTCAGTAAAATTTTATTTACAGACACTACACTTTGCATTTTGTATACTTTTCACATTTCAGCTATTTAAAATGTTTTTCCATTCATTAAATTTTTTTGTTGTTCAGATCATCTTTAGTTGCTGGCTGTACTAAAACATGTGGCATGCTGGATTTGGCTTGCAGGCCATAGTTTGTTGATCCCTGGTCTAGGTCATGATTTTCACATGATATTGCTATTGGTACAGCATGCTGGGGTAAATGAAGCTACTTGTGACTGAAGTTAATCAGTTGGGTGGGGAGTGTAGGACTCTGGTTGTACTGAGAGCTGAGAAGAATCGACAAACTTGTAACCCAGTTGTTGCAAAAAATCAGATGCCTAGGAATGGAAAGTAGCATTCAGAGTAATTAGGAGAACTGTTTATAATGTTGGTGGGTATGGAGGAGTTAACACTAAATCTCTGGCCCCCACTGGAGGTTGGACACAGTCATTTATGGGAGAATTTGGGAAGCGGAGGTCTTGGGCTCAGAACTCGCCCTACACAGTGTCAAAGGCAGAAGGCAGGGAAGCAGGAAGACTAATCTATTCAAGGTACTAATCTATTCCAAGTACTAATCTATTTAAAGTACTAATCTAGTGAAGGTTTTCAGGATACTCATAGCTCCAGGTAAGGGCAGTAATTTTGCCAGAGGGCAGAAACCTTAGGCAGCTATCAGCCCTGAGTTATTCATGAATTCAGGGTCTCTTCATATCACAGTTATAGTACAAGGTTGGAAGGCCCTGGTCTAAACCAACTCCTAAACAATACAGATGGGAAAGCTGAGATTGTTCACCCTTTTTTCTCCAAGGCACATCATGATCTAATCTTTAAATATTCTTTATAAATAATTTCTGTGTCAATGAGAAGTGAGTTTGTGGTAATTAACAGAGATAGGAAATGGGTTGATTGTTGCTTGAGTGCACTTTCCTCTAAATAATGCCAGAAAAATATGCTTAAAAAAAATAAATAGATGGGACCAGCAAGTGGCATGGCAGTTAAGATGCAGGACTCCCATATGGCCAACTGCAGTTTGAGTCTCAGACCAAGTGGCTTGCTATCTCTCTCTCTTTCTCTGGTTAAGCTGAAGAAGAATAATACTAAATAAAATTAAATAAATAATTCTTATAAAGAAAAATAAAAAACAAGTGAATGACTGAGCTGGAATTTATACTTGTGTAGGAGAATAGCCACTTCTTAAACCATCCTGAATTCTCAGGTCCCATCAGGGCTGCTCCTCAGACCTTTGGTTCTTTCTCTGCAGGCTCACTGGAGATGGCATTTCTCTATACCCAGGTTCTGCACAACCATGGGACTTTGGACTGACTTTGGTCATTGAGTGGAAGTGAGATGATGAGGCATTTAAGACAGTACTCTCCAAGTTTTTTGTTCTTTGGCTGGAGATCACGAAACATATTTTGAGATTATATCAAATAGTCTAGTGGAGAAAACAAACATGAGAACATTCCTGGACCTAATGCTAGATTTAAAAATCTCCTAATCAATTGTAAGGTGATAAAGACCTTATCTTGGCCAACTTCAAATCTTCTAAATGGGGGACCAATAGTTAGTGTAATGGCTATGTCGCTGGACTCCCATATAGTCAACCACGGGTTGAGTCCCAGAC
>NW_006159809.1:10178427-10203731 GCF_000334495.1 Tupaia belangeri chinensis
GTGGAAGCCCCCCCGTTACTACCCAAAAACCCCCCCAAAAAAAAAAAAAAAAAAAAAAGAAAGAAAAAAAATCTTCTAAATGGGATTGTTTCTTATGGAATTGTATTCTTCCACTTTTTTTTTTTCTAAGAGAGAGAGAGAAAGATTTTTTTATTATAGGATGCATGTACTTGCTAGAGAGACAGATTGAGAGAGATAGAGACACAGAAAGTGAGAAATCACCACCCCCCCGGGAGGGTAGCCATGCTGCAATCCCTTCTCCTCCATTCTCTTCTCGGGATTTCAGGCATGCATGAATACATGCTCAGTGTCAATTTCAAGCTACCAGGTCTGGTACTTGAACTGTGGTCACCATGTGGGCGGGATTCCAGTGATGTAACCATTATGCTATCTGCTTGTCCCTTATATTCCTCCACATTTATATGTTGAAGTCTTAGCCCCCAGTACCTCAGAAAGTGATCCTATCTGAAGCTGAGTCTTCACATAGATAATAACATTAAAATGAGTTAAGTAGGCTGGGCCCTAATCCAATGTGACTGGTATCCTTATAACAATGAGAAATTTGTGTATGGACACACGGAACGCCCTGCGATGACGAAGACAGAGATTGGGATCAAGCTTCTATAAATGCCAAAGATTACCCACAAATCATCAGAAGTTAAGGGAGAAGCATGGAAAAGGTTTTTCTTCACAGTTATCAGGAGTCAACCCTGCCCATACCTTGAACTCTGAGAACCTTCATTGTGAGACAGATTTCTGTTATTTAAACAACCTAGTTTAGAGTTCTTTGTTATGGCAGCCCTAGCAAATGAGTGTAGGGATAATTGAAAATATTTTTTGTATTATTCTTTTTTTAAAATTATTTTTTGTTTAACTTTATTTATTTATTCATTTATTTATTTATTTTAATTTGCTTGGAGAGGGACAGGATGAGATAGAGAGAGAGAGAGAGAGAGAGAGAGAGACACTGAGAAAGCAAGCTGCCAGGTCCAGGCCTCGAAATGTGGTCAGCTCTGTGGAAGTCCAGTGCCCTTAACCACCATGCCACTTGCTGGCTCCCTTATTATTTTCTTTTTTAGCAACTTTATTGTGTGTATTATTTCACATATCACATAATTTAACCATTTAAGATGTACAATGTGATGGTTTTTAGTTTATTCACAGAGCTGTGCAACTATTAAGAGAATGCTTTTTGAACAGTTAAACATTTAAAGCACTCAGGAAAGAAACCCCATACCAATTAGCTGTCACTCCCAATACCCACCTCCTGATGGAGCCCTGAACAACTATAAATCTATTTTCTGTCTCTATAGACTTGCTTGTTGTTTGTGTGTTTTGTTTAGAGAAATATTTGCTTCAGTCCTTTCTCCCTTTTAATTGGGATATTTGATTTTTTGTCTTTTTATTATTGAGTTGTATGAGATGATTTTATAGGTGGGTAATTCATTTATTTCAGTAAGACTAGTTTTTTGTTGTTGTCATTGTTATAAAGCATGTGTGATTGCCAGAGATGGACAGAGACACAGATAGAGAGGTAAAGTGAGAAAGCACGCCTGCAGGGAAGATATTCATGCAGTAATTCTTTCTCTTCTATTCTCTTCTTGGGACTTTGGGCTTGCAAGCACATGTGCCCTAGGTGTTTTTCAAGCCACTGGATCTGGGACTTGAACTGCACAATTGGCCGTGTGGGATTCAGCTACCTTAACCACCATGCAGGCATGGTATGAATACAACTTAACCAGCAAGGTATGAATAAAACTTCTATTTCTTGGGAACCAGCAGTTAGCGTAATGGCTATGTCGCTGGACTCCCATGTAGTCGACCGCGGTTCGCGTCCCGGACCTGGTGGCTTAAAACTCACGCCGGGCGCGTGTGCGTGCGTGCCCAAGGTCCCGAGAGGAGAATGGAGGAGAAGGGATTGCGGCGTGACCATCCCCTCTGGGGGGTGATTTCTCGCTTTCTGTCTCTATGTCTCTCTCTGTCTGTCTGGCGAGCACACGCGCCCTATATAGTGAAAACCTCTCAAAAAAAAAAAAAAAACTTCTATTTCTTGTAGGGTTCTAAGGACTGATAATATTGTCTGGATACTTGGTCCTTTAAAATAAGTGTTTGAACATAAGTAAAGACTAGGGAGTTGAGATGAGGAGGAAGAAAAAAAAAAGGGAGCTTATGCAGGAGACCAGAATAGAGTAACCTACAATATGTCTTTCTGGCATAAAAATTATTTTGAGAGACAGTAGACACAGGAGAAGCTCTGAAACAGAGAATGTACCCTTTTGTAAAGAAAATTTACATCTATAAAGGAAATCTCCTATTACATGTCTCCTTCTCTGTACCAGGAAACGAAAGATGACTGAATCACTGCAGGTGCTTATCAGTGGAGAAGGCAACAACTTAAACCTGTGTAAAAAAAATTTGCTCATTTATTGCGTTTTTTTTGGACTCCTGATAACCCACCATCCCCCTTTTATCTTTGTTTCAGTGGACTACAGTATTTAAGCCCAAACTCAAAATCATCTCTTTGAAATCCACTCATTTCCCCTGAGTGACTGCTTTGTGTACTTGAGGTATACATGTGTTAAACTTCTATTTGTTTTTTCTTTAATTTGTCTTTCGTTACAGGAGTCCATCACAACTTAGAGTTATATAAAGTAGAGAGAAAAACATACTCCTCTCCAACTCCATGCTTACTCTCCAAGCCTGGAAATGGCTTTCACTCTTTGTGTAATTCCACCCAGAGATCTTTATTAGCATTCACACCATCAACCAAAGAGGAAAAGTTTTTTCTTTTGTTTTTTATCTTTTCCTTTCCTACTTTTAAAACAGTCCTTTGTGTGATTTGTTCCCACTTGCCTTTAATTGTTGAACTCTGAACAGAAGGGTTGAAGGTACAGTTGAATGCCTTGTTCACCTCCTGCTGAAAAAAACTGCTGAACAGATTCTTCCTTTGTTACCTGGACCAAAGCACAGAGCCTGTCCTCCCCGACTATGCAAATCTAAAGCAGATAAATGTGAGCTATCAGGAGCCAATTTGCTGGAAATCTTCTCCTTCGTAATTGGCTTCATATTTCAGCTCTTAGAAAAAGTCAACTCTCATTACCGCCCCTGCCTTCTCCCCTCAAGGCCAACAGAGAGAGAGGTAGGGTCCATTGGCGACAAGGAAGGGGAGAGAATGAAGCTCCAGATGAATTATTACTTTTTCTCCCTCTGGCTTTATGTCCATGTGCCCCCTCTCAGTCATGCTTTCTCAGAAAAGCACCTCATCAGCTGTCCGGGGCCTCCTCGCCAATGGTGATTGTGTCCTTCCCACCCCAGGCTCACTTTAGCAAGATAGGAAGTGACAGGCAGGGAGACCTCCTGCTCTTGGGTTCTTGGAAGGGGAATACAAAGCATTATATCAAACACTGCCACCAGGCCAGCTCTTTTGGGTTGCATTAGGCAGTCAAGCATTTTGCTGCCTGCTGAATGTCATCTCATTTAACATTTTGTTAAACAACTTCTAAAGGTCTTAACAATATGACAGATGGGCCATTGACTGGGTACTTAGTAGCTAAGTACCAGTTTGGCTGGACTGATTGTGTTTATTGTTCATTAAGTGTTATTTAAAGAACTCAATCTTTATGCCTCAACCCCTCTGCCCACCCCCTCAATGCACACTTTCTGCAGGACCCCAGGGTGTTACATTAGAGGACCGTTTCTAAAGAAAAGCACAGTAGAAAGGGAAGAGTGGATAGAAGCTCAGCAAGGAGAAGAAATGAGAAGACAATCAGGAAGAAGTAGAAGGAGGCAGGAAAAAAAGGGTGTGTGTGCTGGAGGGTCATGAGGGGTGTCTAGAGGGGGGTTATGATTTAAAAGCAAACATAATGGCCAAATGAGACAGAGCAAAGTGGATTAATTCTGCAGATGGCAGGTCCTGTCTCTCCACCTTGTTCTTAAATTCATAGGAAGGAGAAGAGTGCTCTGTTTCTGGTAGCTGCTCATTGCACTGACCACAGCTGGTATAGCCCTGTCCTGTATATATCTTGTGCCTTGTCTTCCTGTGTACCTGTGAATGATAAGGCAAGGATCCCTTTCTCCTTTGTTTTCCCCAAGAAGCAGATAACAATACCAACACAGAATAAGCACTAAGTAGCTCACTTTGGATTGAACCTGAAGTTTGCCAAGGCAGCACAGTCAAGAGTCTGCTCATCAGATTCTGGATACACAAAGCTGGGCCACTAGGGTCAGTACCATCTGATAGTGGCAACTGAGGTTGTCTTAAATAATATTCTTTCAGGCCAGTGCTGGGATTCCAAAGTCTTCCAGTGAGGGGATAAGGACCAACTAGTGTTATAGAGGTTAGGGTGGCTAGATGCACATGGCTGACCTCACAGTGCAAGTACCAAAACTGGTGACTTGAAAAACATACCAGTCATGTGTATATGCCTGCCCAAAATCCTGAGAGAAGAATGGAGGAGAAGGGATTGTGGTGTGGTCATCCTTTCTGGGGGTACTTTCTCATTTCTCTCTCTCTGATGAGCATACATGTCCTATAGCAGAATTAAAAAAAAAAAGGCATCACACTAACGAGTATTTGCAAATATATTTGCACCAAAGACAAAGAAAAAAGCACAGGAGCATTAGCCATTATCACAGTATGTAAGATTTTGGTTGTAGGATTATATTTTTTCTTAGAGTTAGAGAGAATGTCACATCTAGAAAGCGACTTAGAGGCTGTGAGGGTTGCTAGGAACTCCAGGAATTAACCTAGTTCAATGGCTTCATGTAACCAGATAAAATTTTCTGGTCACACAGTCAGCCAGCAGGGAACTGGAGCCAGGCAGTCTGCCTCCTTGTGCAGAGTCCTTCCCATTGTTTTAGCCAGAACTCTTTTCACTATGAGTGGCAGAAGCCTAATGGGTCAAATAAACAAACAAACACAAAAGAATGTATAAGCTCACATTATTGGTAAGACCAAACTAATTGAATTAATTTTTTCTTTTAAATTGACAGAGGGTCTATGTGCTTGCTAGAAAGAAAAAAAACCAACAACCCTCAATGAATGGGGTATGGTCATGCCACAGTTCTTTTTCCTCAGTTCCTCCATCCCACCGGGGTTTGGCACATGCATGTACATGCTTGCAATACATTTTTGAAGACACTGGAGCCAGGATTCGTATTACACTCAGCCATGTGGGATTCAACTCCCTATGCACAGAACTTAATAGTTGTGTTATAGGGCCAGAACACCTATTTCTGCTTTGACAGGGTCTCTGTGTAAAGTCTAGTTACCATTCTTCTTCTTCTTTATTTTTTTTAAGAATTATTTTATTTAACTTTATTTTAATTTGACCAGAAAGTGTGTGTGTGTTGGGGGGGGGCAGAGAGAGAGAGAGAGAGAAAGCAGGCCACTAGGTCCAGGACTTGAACCATGGTCAGCTATGTGGGAGTCCAGTGCCCTTAACCACATCACCACTTGTCGGTCCTGCCTTACCATTCTTTAACAAGTGTCTTGAATAAATTTTTTAACAGGGGAAGAGGAACAATGATTGTACCTGATGAGCGCATATGATGAAGGGAAAAATTGTGGATATAATCTGGCAACAACCACAGAAGCTCACTATATTTCTATATCATGTGATGTTGATGTGAACATTTTTTTCTGATGCCCAGGGGCAAGGTCTATGTTGCTGTAGAAGACCTCTTCGAGAAGCTCACTGACTTTACCAGATCAGTTCCGATACTCCTGCCTTGGGGAGAAGAATTTGAACCTAGAGACGAGCAAGGAGGGGAAGAGAACTTGAATAAGGGTGACAGCAGAAGAGAGGACAAGCCCCAGCTGAGCTGAACCATGCTTTGGAGACCATGTTGATTCCTACCCAGCCAGGTCTTCAGAGATTTAATTGGATTGCACTGAGAAAATATTCTCCTAGTTGCCAAATAGGACTTCATTGTGCTAATTTTGTGAAGCCAAGAAAAGGTCATATCTTTTATAACTTCCTTCTAGATTCACGAGAAACCAATGGCCTCTGTCCTTATTGGAAGACAAATGTATTTTTTTGGTCAAGCATCAGTTATTTGAACATATTTCACAGAACAGATTTCCTATTTTAATAGTGTTTTGTTGTTGCTATGCCTGATCCAAATAAATATTTTAGGAGTGTTTGGAGGCTGAATCATGAGTTTGTCTAGAAATTGCATCACCATTTAACTCCAGGTTATTGTGAACAGGAGCTTGGGATGTCAACCTGAAAAATCACATTTTATGAACTACCTATTCATTGGTTGGTGGTGTGCCATTTTTTTCTGCTTCTATTTCCTGTACACAGTGGAAGTCCCCTCTGTGGCTGAAGTTGACTTTTATATGTTGGTGGGCCATTTCTTTCCTCCCTTCCTCCCATAGTTGTTAATTGGCCTCACTTACGGTCAAGACTCAGTGTTAGCTCTGTGGAATACAAGGGATATTACGGATATACCCGATTTCACAAAAGTTCATGGGTCTAGACACAGAGTCAAAGGTGTCACAGGATACAAGACTGTACTTTATATGTGCTCCTAAAAGAGGGAAGCAGCAGAGACTCCACAATAAAGAAAAGAGAAACTTGAACCTGGCCGTGGGTGGTGAAGGGTTTACACATTCATACTGTGTGTTCTCCTGGAAATCTTGGGCTGTTCCAACCCATGAAGACTTACATGGCTGCCATGACTTCTGCCATTTTTTTCTTCCCACCCATCACTGGGGCTAGTGCTTGCTTAGTTACAACCCTCTGTGTGGCTTACAGTCAGAAACACCTGCCTAGCAGGCAATAGGCCCTTGCCTGTAGTCAGATTATGCCTTTCATATTTTGGGAAGTAGAAAAAACGGGCTGTCCTGTCATATCCCAGGCTGGAGACTGGTGAGGGGGAGGTCTTCTCTGAGAGCTTGTGCTGAGTATGTTTCCTACGTGATTTCTAGGTCCAGGTAAATTGGGCCCTTAAAAGACAGCCAACTTCTTAGGTAATTAACCTAGTTTTGTCTTGAGAGATATAATTGAAATCGAGAGAGTGATATCCCTCCAAATGTCTAGTGAAAAAAAAAACAAAACAAAAAAACAAATCCCAGCTTAGAAAAAGCTCTGGTTATTGAGGAGAGAAAAGGAAGAGTTTTTCATAGATAACCACAGCAAAGGTCACCTAGAAGGTGGTGGGTGGCTACAGACCCTCCCTACTTGCTCTACAGTCAGAGAAAACTTCAGGATCTTTGCAAAGATTTGCCAAAAGAAGTAAAATTAACTACAATTTAACTGTAAATTGGTCCAATACATAGAGAAAAATGGGTTAGATAGAGGACTGACTTTTCTTGATTTCATGTGATTCATGCGTTATTATACATACTTTGGGGGTTTATATTTGCATTCCTTTTCAAATCAAAGTCTAAATGACATTGCCGGCTATGGCTCTGATGCAGAGTGGCAAGTTCCTGACTCCTAAGCTGAGTTAGGGCCACAACTCATAGTCACGAGGTCCTGTAATTAAAAGTAAGTAAATAAATAAAGTCATGCCATTTAAGAACTAGACTATGTCAAGTAAAACCTTGAAATTTCCAGAATTTCTTGAAAAATCAGAAAATATAGCAGCACTAAGTCTATGTTCTTACATGGAAGCAGTGGTCCCAAGATCAACACTGCATTCTCTTATCAGTAGGACAAACATCCCCCTATTAAACAGAGTCCAAACTAGTCTCTAGTATTTATTTCATCTAGCACACTTAACCCACCCAAGTTACCTGCCCGATCCCTTTTGGTATTTAAGTTTATGACCTCCACCCTAACAACAACAGACTGTCACTGGTGATAGGAACAAGAAAAAGGCACGGCCCCGAAATAATTCAATACATCTCTTAGGGACTTGCTTCTGTCCAAAAACATAGAAAGAATGTCCTACCTACTCTTAGTGGGACATTCGAGATAAATATCTGTGGTTGTCAGATACTTTGGCTCAGTCTACAGCAGGGGAGATGCAATGTTTCTACGCTTCCAGGAACGTGAGTCTGGGACGGTGGCTTTAAACCCTTGAGCCTTGCCAGGTGGAATGGACATAGGTGTGTGGGAGCATTTGCCTTTGTTTTCCCTCTATCATTTTCAAAGTCTGAATCGTTCTTTCAGTTCTCATCATTTCTAGCATGCTGGGGCCTTCTGTATCTCAAGACCTTTTTATTTCCCTAAGTATGCGGCTAAAGGGAGTGAGCAGAATAAGATCCTTATTTCAGCTCTCAGCTGCAGAATGACAGATGGAGCTGATTATTTTTCATATTTGGCTTCATTCAACATATCTCATTGCTCTCTCCCAACTTTATTTTTGCTTAAACTTTGGATTTGAAATAACAAAATATTATAGTTGATGTCTGATTATTGCCCTTTAAAGTTTCTTCTTTTTTATTCTTCTTCTATGACCAGGCTTTACAAAAAAAAGCTATTTTACTCTAAGAAATTAGGTTTCTGGTTATCAGGAGCCCTAAATAGACGTGAATTACAAGAACGTCCTTTGAAAACCCCATGCAGCACTTGTTTCATTAAATTCCATGAAGCGACCTTAATTTAGTGGAACACTGGATAGGCTGTTCTTTTAACCTATTATCACTTTGGCCAGGCCCATAAACCATATTCATGGATGATTCCATCAAGAAGGACAACAGTGGGATTAATATTATTTCAGGATACAGTAAATGCCACAATGATGAAGCTGTTTAAGATCTGGTGCTCACGGTGTCACAATGAATGCATTGACATTTACTCTGCTATCACTTCATTTCCAATATTCCTTCCAAATCAGCCGATGCTAATGCTTCAGCGTGTGTGCAGAATACAATTGGGGTGGGGGTGGGGAGACCGGGAAGGGACTGTACAAGTCTTTTGCCTTCCCTTTTTCTTTTGGTATTGAGAATGAGGAAACTATACTCGGACGGTATTTTATATGCAGTAGGCCCTCAGATGTTGGTGTTAGGATAGCAAGCATCCTGGAACTGGGCTTTCTCTTGGAGTTGGATCAAAATAGGTTATGTGGTTCCTTTTATCTGTGACCGAATATGTGATATTAGTCTGATAGGAACCAAGAAAGCAATGTTTAGATGTCCTTAGCATGTTGCATATTGGAATTGAGCTCATATAAAAATTCAAATGTCTATAATGGACATCATTCAGAAGTTTTTAGTTATGGTATTTCCTGAATCTCCTGATGCCCCCAACCATAGTATTAGCGTAAAGATACTAAGTTCCTGAAAGGTCACTGGCAGTTTCGGGGAATCTCTTTTGAAGTGGTAACAAAGATGTTATCTACAATAACATTACTAATGTTTAGGTGCTCAAGGGGCTCTAACTCCTAATTTTGAAGTGGAGAGTCTTAGGGTTGAAAGTAAATTTGGAGATCGTCTGATTCATAGTTCTCAAATTTTAATGTGCCGATTCTCAATCATCTAGTTAATTCTAATAACTAGAGTATGGGAGATCGATCTGCTAATTCTGGTGTACAGACTGAGAATCCAGATATCATCTAACTCCCAGATGATGTAGATGCTGCTAGTCTGTGAACCATACTTTTTTTTATTGATACGTAGTAATTTATACATAAAAATGTGATTTTTTTAGTATAATACTGCAATGTGTAATGATTAATTAATTAGCATATCCATCAGCTCAACCATTTATCATTACTTTGTGTTGGGAACATTCGAAATTTTTTTTTAGGCTCCTCTGAGATATGCAATTAATTGTTGCTAGCTATAGTTATTTACTGTGCTTTATAGTATAGAACTCACTCATCTTATCTATAATTTTGTATTCATTTACCAACATCTCTCCACTGCTTTGCTGACCCTTCCCAGCCTCTACTAGAATGACTAGTAGTCATTCTCCATTTTCTTTACTTTTATGAGGTCATATTTTCTTTTTTTTTCTTGCCAGAGGGCATATGCACACATCGGAGAGACAGAGTGGGTGAGAGAGAAAAAGAACCCTCCAGTGAGGTGTGGTCACACCATAATTCTTTTTCCTCCATTTGTCTATCTTGTCAGGATTTGGAACACCCCTACACACATGCCCAGCATTTTTGCAAACCATTGGGACTGGGATTTGAACTGTGGTTGACCATGTGGTATCTGCTTTCTATGCCCAGCAGTTAACCACTGCCCTATGAGCTGGCCCAATTAGATCATCTTTTTTAGTTTCCACATATTAGTAAGAACATGTGGTATTTCTCTTCCTGTGCTTGGGTTATGTCATGTAACATAATGATGGGATTTCATTCTTTTTAATGGCTGAATAGTATTCCATTGTGTATATATTTTATCCATTTATCTGTCATTTAGGTTGCTTTCAGATCTTGGATACTGTGAGTAGTGTTACAATAAACATGAAAGTGTGGAGAACTCTATAACATGTAGCTCTCTGTTACTTTGGATGTACGCCTAGTAGCGGAATGGCTGGATCATATGGCATTTCTACTTTTAGGTTGTTTTTTTTTTTTGAGGAACCTCCATACCATTTTCCATAATGGCTGTACAAATTTATATTTGATTTAATCGAATTCCTCTTTCTCCATATCCTCGCCAGCATTTGTTATTTTTAATCTTTAAAAACTTTCTTTCTTTCTTCATGGTGGAGTGAGTGTGCCCATGTAGGGGAGGGAGAGAAAGACAGAGAGAAAAAAGAGCACCCTCCATATAGGGTCTGGTTAGTCACACTATGCTCTTTTGCTTCAGTCCTCTAGTCCAATGAATCTTGAGCACTTGAGTGAGTGCCCAGACTGCCTTGAACTGATTGGGCAAGGGATTTGAACCACAGTTGCCCTATGGGATCCAGCTTCTCTTGAGCAGTGCATTACAGCTGTGCCATGGAGCTGGCCCTTTTTTTGGTCTTTTTAGTGATAGTCATTCTAATTGGGCTGAGATGATATCTTAATGTGACTTTGGTTTACATTTCCCTGATGATTAGTGATGTCGAGCATATTTTCATGTTTGTTGGCCACTTGCATGTCTTCTATTGAAGAAAGTCTATTCAAGTCATTTACCCTCCATCCCTTCTCCATTTTTTTTTCTTTTTGCCAGAGGGCATGTGTGCTAATAAGAGAAACAGAGAGAGGGAGAAAGCTCTCTTCAATGGGGCGTAATCACAATGCAATCCCTTCTCCATTTCTCCATTCTGTTGAGATTTTAGACATACATGCATGTGTACTTGGCATGTTTCTTTTTCTTTTTCTTTCTTTCTTTCTCTCTTTCTTTCTTTCTTTCTTTCTTTCTTTCTTTCTTTCTTTCTTTCTTTCTCTCTTTCTTCTTTTTTAAAAAATTATTCATCATCATTATTTATTTATTTAAGATTTGACCAGAGAGACAGAGAGGGGGAAAGTGAGGAGGCAAGCTGCCAGGTCCAGGACCCAAATCATGGTCAGCCATTTGGGAGTCCAGTGCCTTAATCACACCAACTGGCAGCCCTGTGGCATGTTTTTTGAGCTTCCAGGGTCAGGATTCAAATCATGTAGTTGGCTGTATGAGATCTGGCTCCCTTAACCACCAGGTTGTGGAGTCAACCTGCATTTGTCCATTTTGAAAGCAGGTTCTTTGCTTTTTTGCTGCTAAGTTGTGAATCATACTTTTGATTACAGGGTCTAGACAAACCATTGCCCCTATTTTTGTTAGATGAGCAACTAGTATATGTTTAAACATCTTTCAGTAGAAAGTTTCTCATATTTTCTTAAGGTAGTCTGTTTCATCTCTGAACAACTATGAATATGAATTCTTTACATTTCAGGGAAAGTCCCACTGCCTGGACTTTTCAGTCCCTGGCCCTTGCTCTAGCCCTTGCATATGGCAAGAATAGGTGTTCTCTCTATTCCTGGAAGACATCTTGGCCCCCCCAAGTTTCTAACCTGAGGGGAACTCTCTAGGTGGGAAGGGATAGCTGATCCATGGGTAACTTTAGTCTGCTGGGGGTTTACCATTCTTTTTACCCTCATCATACTCTGCTGACCCCCAAGGCACTCTGGCTCTTAGTTTGGCTCCCACTCTCTCTCCCATTCTCTTTTGAACTCATATCTTTTTGTGTGTCATAAAAACTAATTTGTCTACTTCCAGGAGATTGTAAATCCATGGAAGCACAGATCATGTCTTAAGCTGCTTTAAACCCTCTATGGAGCCTTGCACATACGAAGAGCTCAAACCATATGTATTAAATTGAATAACATACAGAACCTCCCTCCAGGGATTTATGGCACTAACACAGTAAACAAAAAGACCGCAATGTAGTACATTGACACACTCACTAATAGTATAGCAGGTGAATATCAGAGAAAGAAAAAGTTCAATGTAGGCAGGAGCAATTGAAAAGGGCTTTGTGGAGGGAGGCTGTAAATTTAAATTGGGCTGTATATAATCCATTTAATTCAACTAAAGATATACTTGAACCAGGTAGGAAGGGAGTCCAGAAGGTGAAACAGGAGTGTGGATGATTTCTTCCAAGGAGGCTGAAGGAGGAGAGTGATATGTTGTGCTCTGGTGGATTTAAGGCAGGCATCAGCAAACTTTTTCAGTAAAGGACCGGGTAGTAAATATTTTAGGATTTGTGGGTCTGCTGTTGTAGTGTGAAAGCAGCCACAGACAATATGTAAATAAATTGACTTGGATGTGTTCCAAGGAAATTTTATTTATGGCTACTGAAATTTGAAGTTCATATACTTTTTATATGCAATGAAATATTATTCTTGTTTAGATTTTTCCCCCGACTATTAAAAAAGGTGAAAAGAAAAAAAAAATCCAGAAAACAAAAACCAAAATCTTAGACTAGGTGCCATACAAAAGCAGGTGGTCAGCTGATCTGGGTGTCCAGGCGGAACATTTCCCTGGCGAGGAACCCATGGGAGATTTGAGATAGATACTGGCCCCAGAAAGGGGACTATCAGTAGTGCTTAAAAGTATAACTGTTTCAGGAAGGTGGACAGGACTGAGAGTGAGATGCTGTTTTACAGGTCTGGTTGGTTCTCCAGACTCTGTCTCCTAATGTGAATAGGATCTCACTGGATAATTATTTTCTTCCCTTCTTATTTCTAACCCCTCCTCCTCTTATTATTTATTTTCTCTCCCACAACCTTTCTGATTTTGCATTTTCATAGCATAATTTCTCTGTCTCATCAAGTTACGGAGTATCCTCAGGCCTTCAGAATTCTGTAAATATATGTATTTTAATTTCCCAGAGGGCACGTGAGCTTATCAGAGAAAGACAGAGAAAGAGGAAGAGGGAGAAAGCACTTCCTCATGAAATATGTCCATTCCGAATCCCTTCTCCTGCATTTCTCTATCCAATTGAGATTTGGGGAATGCAAGTAATTGCATCTGGAGTGTTTTTTAGGCTGCCGGGGCCAGTATTTGAATTAGCCACGTGGATCTGGCTCCTTTAACTATAAGGCCAAGGAACCAAGCCCGTAAATAACTTTTATCCCTTGTATAAATGTCCCTAACGTTTTTGAATATAAGCACCATCCTTTCCTGATGATATTTAGTTTTTCTATATGTTGTGTGGACATAAGATATAAACAGCATGAAACACTTGGAAAGACATGTATTTAGGGGAGAAAAAGAGATAATCGTGGGTTCAGAGAGTAGAACAAACTAGCACCTTGACTTGGTAAAAGTATAACTGTTTCAGGAAGGTGGACAGGACTGAGAGTGAGATGCTGTTTTACAGGTCTGGTTGGTTCTCCAGACTCTGTCTCCTAATGTGAATAGGATCTCACTGGATAATTATTTTCTTCCCTTCTTATTTCTAACCCCTCCTCCTCTTATTATTTATTTTCTCTCCCACAACCTTTCTGATTTTGCATTTTCATAGCATAATTTCTCTGTCTCATCAAGTTACGGAGTATCCTCAGGCCTTCAGAATTCTGTAAATATATGTATTTTAATTTCCCAGAGGGCACGTGAGCTTATCAGAGAAAGACAGAGAAAGAGGAAGAGGGAGAAAGCACTTCCTCATGAAATATGTCCATTCCGAATCCCTTCTCCTGCATTTCTCTATCCAATTGAGATTTGGGGAATGCAAGTAATTGCATCTGGAGTGTTTTTTAGGCTGCCGGGGCCAGTATTTGAATTAGCCACGTGGATCTGGCTCCTTTAACTATAAGGCCAAGGAACCAAGCCCGTAAATAACTTTTATCCCTTGTATAAATGTCCCTAACGTTTTTGAATATAAGCACCATCCTTTCCTGATGATATTTAGTTTTTCTATATGTTGTGTGGACATAAGATATAAACAGCATGAAACACTTGGAAAGACATGTATTTAGGGGAGAAAAAGAGATAATCGTGGGTTCAGAGAGTAGAACAAACTAGCACCTTGACTTGGAAGAACCATGTTCTCTCTGGTAAAGGAAAAGGGTAGACAGTGTGTTTGGTGTGGGACTTGTCGAGCCTGCCTTACTTGGGTGAAGTATGATCACCAATCAGGTGTATACACTTCATAGGCAGTTGAGTGATCAGATATGGAAAATACGGAAGAGAAACAGGCCAGAGATATGGCTCTGGGAGTCATCACCCACATATCACAGTTGAGATTCTTAAAAGCAAGAATCTAATGAGATGTGGGGCTCATAAACATGTCACTAAGTTAAAGACCCAGCAAGATATCAGAAGGAAGTGGAGGCATCCAGATAGAACCAGGACAACAGTGTAAAAAAGACAAGGAGGGGCCATCAGATGGCATGGTGGTTAAAGCACTGAATTCCATGTGGCTGACCATGAGGTTCGAATCCTGGACCTAGTGGCTTGAAAAACATCCTGGCATGTGTGTGTGTGCATGCCAAAAAACCTGAAAGTAAAATGGAGGAGAAGGGATTGCAATGTGGGGATGATTTCTCACTTTCTTCCCCAACCCCTCAATGAGTGCACATACTTTATGACAAAACAAAAACAAACAAACAAACAAAAATCAAGGAGGGAAAAGAGCGTGGAGGAAAAAGAGTAACCAGTAGCACTAAAGATCATAAAAAGTCAACCAAGAAAACATCTAAAAAGTTAACATTGGATTCAGTAATATGTAGATCATTAGTACTTTAGACAAATGTTTGAAGAAGATACAGAATATGATGCTTTGGGCAATGTGAATCACAATGTTGGTATTAAAGAAAAACTGATATAAACAGCACAAAGCAGAACCTTCCCATGTTGGTCAGCCTCGCAGAGTGTTCAGTTTTACTTCTGCACTGCTCTCTGGTCTTCCATTTTTATCTTTTGGTGATAGCCATTCTAACTAGGGTGTGATGACATCTCATTGTGGTTTTGAAAATCAAGAAAGCAATTTCATTGGTCATAGCTACAAAAACAAACCAAACCAAACCAACAAAAATCCCTAGGAATAAGTTTAATTGAAGAAGTGAAAGATTTATACAATAAAATCCATACAATGAAAGATGTATTTAATAAATCTATAAAACACTGATGAAAGAAATACAAGAAGGCACACATGTGTACATGGACACACACACACAGACACACACACACACACATAAGACATCCTATGTTCAAGGATTGGAAGAATTAATGTTGTTAAAATGTCCATACTAACCAAAGAGATTTAGATTTAATGTAATCCTCATCAAAATACCAATGGAGTTCTTCATAGAAATAGAAAGAAAAAAAAAAACAACCAAAAAATTCACATGAAACCATAAAGGATCCTGCATAGCCAATGTAATCCTGAACAGAAAGAACAAAGCTGGAGTCATTCTACTAACTTACTTCAAAATATACTCTAGTGTTACTGCTAGGTTAATGTGCCAAAATTTGGTTGTGACAGAATCAAGAGGGTGAACACAATTTGACAATAGTATTGAAAGGTGGGGCTTTTGAGAGGTTGTTAAAATTGGGGTCATCATGGTGAAGCTCCCATGATTGAATTCTGGTAGGTTTGTAAGGAGGGAGAATGAAAACAGAGATGAAATACAGACACAGCCTCCCGCTCCGCCCAAGCTCTCGCCATGTGATGTCCTGCACTGCCTGGGGACCCCACCAACAAGAAGACCCTTGCCAGATGCAGCTCCTTGACTTTGACCCTCTAAAATCATGAGTTAAATCAACTTCTATTCATTATAAATGACTCAGACTCGGGTATTTCTGAACAGCTTTAGTAAACAAAGCAGCACAGCTTCTTTTTCACTTCAGTTTTCTGCAACTCATAAAAACGGACTGCTGGTCCAGCCTCAGTTGAAGAAACAGTAGGGCACCTTTGCATGATGCTGGAGTCTTATGAAAAGCCTGGGTTTGGTTCTTGGATCAACCTAAACGGGCCAAAGCAATTGTGTGTGCCTGTTACCCTAGCCATCAAGGAGGCTGGAGTGGAAGGATCACGATAGTCTGAAACCCTATTAAATATTACCATCCCTTTCTCTTGCTGTCTCATAAAACAAACAAAAACAAACAAAAAGAAGAGACTGCCAGAGGTGGTCTCCTGTAGCATCACAATGGGGCAAAATCTATGAGGAGATTCTAATAGCATGAAGTCAGTGCAAAGAACAAGAAAAAATCCCAAAACAATGCGAGACCTGGGAGGGAGGGAGCCTAGGGAACATCATCAGTTCTCCTTACTCAAAGTCCTACCCTGTCTTGGGTGTAGGTGTAAATGCCCAGCTCACCCACTTCTATCCTCAATCTCAGGCTCTCTGAGAGCCCTATCCTGGCCTCTCCATGCCCTCTTCCCAGTCCCCGGGCTGTGATGAAAGATGCTTTTTCTCCCTCTGTCTTTGTTCTTGCCAGAGGTATAGGAGGCTGGAATCTTGCAGCTCCAGAGTTGGAGGTATCTCTGCCTTTTATGAATGCCTTTGCTCCACAATAAGGATGAGGTGAGAGGAAACAGTGATATAATTCTGTGTTTCTTTTGCTAGCCACTCTCCCCCTTTTTCCTTTCTCCCCACTTTTTTCTTCACTTTCTCCCCATTTCTGTTTTCTTCTCTCCCATTTTCCCATTTTATTCTTCTTTACCTTTTTAATCCCATCCTATCTCATTACCTTTTTCTGCCTTGATTCTCTTTGGAGAATCTCCTTTGGCATAAATGGTCATAAGCTGAGGCTGGGTAATTCAGTTCCTATTTTGTGATGACAGGATCATTGTTTCATACTGGTTAAGACGATGTGGGTCATAGAATTTGTTTGGAATCATAAAAGACTCCGTATTGCCAAAGCCACCCTGTGCAAGAAGGAGTGGGCGGCATCTTACTCCCTGACCCCAAAATGCATTGTAAAGCTATGATAATCAAAACAGAATGATATTGCCACGAAACAGACACGTGGACCAATGAAACAGAATAGAGATTCCAGAAATAAACCCCAAAACATACAGTCAACTGATTTTTGATAAAGAATTCCAGTCATCCAGGGGGAAAAGGAAAACCTCTTTAGCAATTAGTGCTGGAAAAACTGGGTATCCATCTGCAGAAAGGTGAAAACTGGACTCCCATCTTTCACCATTAACAAAAATTAACTCAAGATAGATCAAAGATCTAAACCTAAGATCTCAAACTATAAAACTACTAAAACTTCTGGTGGGAAACACTGGAGAAACTCTAGGAGACATTGCGGTAGGCAAAGACTTCTTAAATAAGATCCCCAAAGCACAGGCAATAATTATAAAAATAGACAAGTAGGATTACATCAGATTAAGAAGTTTCTGCACAGTAAAGGGCACAATAATTAGTGTGAATCAACAACACTCAGAATGGGAGACTATTTTTGTAAACTATACCTCAGATAAGGAACTGATAACCAGAATACACAGGGGAACCCAAGCGACTTACCAAAAGGGGGGAAAAAGATTAACCCAATTAAAAAATGGGAAAACAATCTGAACAAAACACTCTCTAAGGAAGACATAAAAGCAGCCAAAAAAGCTTATGAAAAAAATGCTCAACATCCCTCATCATAAAGGAGATGCAGATTAAAACCACAATGAGATACCACCAAACCCCTGTCAGAATGGTGAAGATTAAAAATACAAAAAATGGTAAGTGTTGGTGGGGTTGTGGTGAAAGAGGAACTCTTCTAAACTGTTGGTGTGAATATAAATTGGTCCAGTCACTGTGGAAAATAATATGGAGGTTCCTCAAAGACCTACAAATGGAACTACCATATGATCAAATAGAACTACGATATGATCCAGCAATTCCACTCCTGGGTATCTACCCAAAGGACAGGAAAATGCTCAGTTGGAATAATGCTTGCACATCTATGTTAATTGCAGCATTATTCACAATTGCTAAGACATGGAAGCAGCCCAAATGTCCACACACAGAAGAATGGATTGAAAAAGTGTGGCATACATATTCTATGGAATATTATTCAGCCCTAAGAAACAAGACCCTGGCATTCGATAGAAAGTGGACAAGTATGGAAGATTTATTGCTGAGTGAAGCAAGTCAGGTTATGAAAGAGAGACATTGTATGTCTCCACTTAACATATAGTGACTATCTGCACTCTATGATAGAGACGGAAAGACTGGAGAACATAAAAGCATTGAAAATAGTTATGGACACTGGACATAGTGTGAAAGGGGGGGTGGGAGAGGGGAAGAATGAAGTGAAGGAAATTAGGGAGAAAGAGTAGAGAGGTAAGACATCTATGGGACACGGAAATGGTTTATTACCTGTTGATGATAATGTGTATAGTATTCTCAACTGGACAGGTCTGAGGTGTATTTCATGTTGGGTAAATTTTCTTTACAAGCTAAAAGATGTATACTGATTGAATGTGTAAAAATAAAAAAATTATCAAAATTACAAATAAAATAACTCTTTGATCTAGAAAAAAAGATGATGTGGGGGTGGGGAAAAAGGAGGGAAAAGAGTAGAAAGTAAGATTTTTCTTTTTGTTTGTTTTTGAGGGGGTTAGGTGGGAGGGGAAGAAGGGATAGAATCAGGATGTGCAGGGATAAGGATCAGGAACTTTCTGGTGAATCTTAGCATCACTAGAGAAATAGATGGGGGGTTAGGGGGTGATGTGGTTGGGGTGGGGGTGTTGGGTAAGAGCCCTGGCCTTCTGGGTCTCTCTTCATCAGACTCAGCAGTTTTCTGGCAATTCAGCTGGAAGGGGCTAGCGGAAGCTGAATAAAGCCTGTGGGCATTGTCACAACCTTAAAAGACATGCTTCTCTGAGGTGTCCTCTGGGAAACAGCTAGAGTGGACTGCTGTGGTGTTTGCAGGTTATCTGCATAGGGCTGGTCCCTCAAAGCACAGAAATATACACTTCGAACTTCATTTTGATTCATCTTTCATGTCCAGATGGTTAATGGAACAAAGCTGAAAGTCTAGCTCCCTGGCCTCTAAGGAGCAGCTGATAAATAGCTATTTTCTGTGGGACAGTTACCCAAAGCCATCAAGCTGTAGCTGAACCCAGCCGGACTGCTTAAATAGGTTGAAGATGAATCCAGTCTATTTTCAGCTCTGCTAATTTGCAAGCACATCCAGCTTTGCTCTTCAACTTGGTCTGAGCCATGAGGTCAATGGGTTTATTCTCCTGCTACTCAGCATCGATTTGCTTTGGAGCAGGCAAATGGGGATCTGGATCACATGCCCTTAACAAGCCAGCTTCCCCTGCTTTCCCTTCAGCTTGTGAAATGAGTGGATTTGGTTATTTGCAGGTTGGACCTCCTCTCTCTTTAGACCCCTCTCACAAAGCTGGGTACTTCTTCCACTGCCACCTTCTTTGTTCTCTGTGATGTCCTGGTGCAGTTCAGAGTGGGAACAGCCACCCAGTCAGGAGGCCAAGCAGCTGGGTGGTGTCAGCTTACCCCAGCACCAGATACGATGTGCAGTTTCTATCATCAGTCCTTTGAAGAATGACCCTCAGGTGCAGTTGGCCAATTGTAAACGGGGACTCTAGTTGTGGAGAGAGCCAAGGGAAACGGGCTAGGCATTTCCAGGCTAGCTTCATTTTCTCTCTTCCTTTTTAACAGCACGAACCTTTGGAAGCTTTTACAGCATTGTCAATTTGGCTGAGTGTGGATGGTCTGCCACCCTGCAGGGGCTGAGCTGGTGAGGCAAGCATCTGGCTTAAACTGATGAAAGGCAGAACATTCAGAATTTCATCCCAATACTCTCTGCTTCAGGATAGGATTCTTCAACCTGGCCATGTGATGGGCCAGTGGATGGAGGAGCTGACAGGCCAAGGAACAGAGTTGATTTTTGAGCTGAGGGCATGATGTTCAGGGTCAGGGCTAGGGAGAGAGACCAGAGGATGAAGCTGTTCTCCCCTGTGGTGGCCCAGACTGGGTTGAGGGTCTTTGTGGAAGCAGCAATGTTTTGCATGGATTCTTTTCATTTGACTCTTTTGTCTCTTCTCCAGGGAACACCTATGGTCTTTGCTTACTTTCTAACAAGATCCCTGACCAGGGAGCCACCGGCCTTGCCCCTGGCTGGCAGTGCAGCGGGAGACAAGCAGACAAGGAGGGCGCCTGGTGTCAAACATTCTGTTTACTAAACAAACCCGACATGTTCTCATTGTTGCGTGAGGAAGCCCTGCAGCTCTCAATCCCCTAGAGCTGAAGAGGATCCATTTTATTGAGCCTGTAATGACAGCCCGGGCTTGAACAGCTGGGTAGTTTGTATTAGCACTAAGAGACTTGGGAGGGCAGTTATTCTTTAGAAAAATTATGTTTTTCATTTAGACCAACAATAGTGGGCTGTCTCAGCATACCTTCCTATAATCTTAAAAAGAATGGGAAAATCATAGTCAAGACTGTTTCCCCACATACTTCTGGTAGCCCAGAGTTAGCAAATCAAAATCAGAGAAAAATCTGAAATTCAGATAAACCACAAATACTTCTCTATTATGTCTTATGTAATATTTAGGACATACTTGTACAAAAAAAAAGTATTTGTGGTTTATATGAAATTGAAATTTAACTGAGCATCTTGTATTTTATCTGGCAATACGTGTTGCCTTTCTGAATGTCCCTGCTTGTGTACTTCTGGTGACAGAGAACTCAGTACTTTTTAAAACAATCATTCCATCATCAGACAGCTGCAATTACTAGAAAACTGTTCTGCACATTAAGCTGGCATTTCCTGGTGTGAACTTTTAGGGCTCCTTGGAACATACCTAACTGGTCTATCATGGGACAACGCTTTCAGTGTTTATTAGCAGCTTGGTGTCTCCTTGAATTTTCTCTTCTACAGCCTGCATATTGCCTACTCTTTTAATTTTTTCCTCAAGTGGTGTGACTTCAGAATTGTAGACCCTTGAGGCCAGCAGGTGGCATAGTGGTAAAGGTGTTGGACTCCCACATGGATGTTGACTATAGTTCAAGTCCTGGACCTGGAGGATTGAAACTCACACCAGGTACGTGGGCATACATGCCTAAAATCCTGAGAGGAGAATGGAGGAGGAGAGATTGCAGCAAGCCATCCCTCGAGGGGGTGATTTCTCGCTTTCTGTCTTTCCGACTATGAGCATATGTGCTCTGTAGCAAAAATCTCTCTCTCTCATATAAAAAGTAAAAAGAAAGAAAAGAAAAAGAAAATTATAGACCCTTCTGTGAACACACTCTACCTTGTTGACAGCCCTTGTGATCAGATTTGATTTGGCAGCCTAGATAACGGCTCTGATTGACATGACTTTGTGCCTGTTCTCCAGAGTCCACATCCACTACATCGGGGAGTTCTGGGCTTGTGAGCCTGACTTTGGGAAGCCTTTTGGGAAGCAGGAAGGATTGGAACTTGGGGCCATAAGAGAACTACACGCTTTTATACATACAAAAGGCAGATTTGCAGTTCTGTTCTTATTTAAGGTTTTTGCTATAGAGTACATGCACTCACTAGAGAGAGACAGAGAGATAGAAAGTGAGACATCACTGGCCAGGGGAATGGCCATGCTGTAATCCTTTCTTCTCCATTCTCTTGGGATTCTGGGAGCATATGCACACATGCCTGGCATGATTTTTCAAGCCGCTGCATCTGGTGCTCGAACCTGCTGGCCTGCTTTGTTCCTATTTTAAACCTAAAAAAAAAAGTTTGTTTATTTTATGAGTAAGAGAGAGAGAACCTCTAACAGGGTTCTGATGCCACGCTCCATCCTCAGCCTTTAACCAGCCCTGGATCATGGGTGAACAAGTGCCCAGAGTTCTCAAGGAGGTCTCTGGATTTGAATGAGGAACCTTCTCATGTGGGATTGCCTCACAGAGCATTATTTTTTAACACTATGCCACTGTCTGTTTTCTCCATAGTAAGAATATATGTTTCTGTTTCAGGTCACGTTGGAGTTGTAGACAAAGACACCAAGCTGGAATCTGAGATTTACTGAAAAAACTATGGGATTTTAGGAAAATCATTTTACCTCATTGACTCTCAGCATTTGCAAATTGAAGAGTTTGAATTCATTCTCTTAGGCAGAAGAAAGTTTTAAAAAAAACCTTGTGGGTGTGGCTATTGACCCATGAAGCAGACTGGAATAAAACAGATAGAAGCAGACTTAAGGAGCTGACAGGTGGCATAATGGTTAAGGTGTTGGACTCCCATGTGGCTGACCATGGTTTGTGTCTCAGACCTGATGACTTGCTTTCTCACTTTCTTTCGCCTGTTCTTTCACTCTCTCTGCTCAAATTGAAGAATAATTATAACAAATAAACAAATAAAAGAATTCTTCCAAGAAGAAAAACAGATTAAAAAAAAGTCAACATGGGGGCCAGCAGGTTAGTGGTTAAGGTGCCGGACTCCCACATAGCCGACTGCAGTTTGAGTACTGGACCTGGACTTTAAAATAACTCGTGGTGCATGTGTGTGCATGCCCAAAATCCTGAGAGGAGAATGGAGGGGCAGGGACTGCAGTGGTGCCATCCCCCCTGGGGGGTGATTTCCCACTTTCTTGCTCACTGTCTTTTCTCTGACTCTCTCTGGAGAGTGCACACATGCATCTTAAGCAAAAACCTTTAAAAAAAAAAGTCAACAAAGAAAAATTATAATTGTTCTAGATCTAAACTGACTTTTAGGTGCTCAATTTTCTGTAGGCAGGAAATAGTTCTAGAAACTAAGCATGGATTATTCACTGGAACCTCCCACTAAACATTTTATAATTGGTTCATGAAGAGATAAATATAGAAACTGAGAAGTGTTTAGAAACATCGAAATGTGCTCCACATTGCTTTGACATCCAAGGGTATGATCAATGGGTCACTGCACTGAACAGGGCATAGACCAGTCTGGGTGCTTTTGAATGTGGGGTGGTGGGTGGTATGTGAGGGAGCTATGTACTGGTCACTCACAGTAGGACCATGACTTAGTCTACAATGGACTGTGAATAAAAGAAGGAATGGATTTATTACCACAAATTCTTCGAAGCAGGGCTTCCTAACTGATGTACCATGCACAAATTCCAGGAGTGCCCAGCTGTTGCCCACTTGGCCCTGAGGGTGCCTGGGAGAAGTCTAGGGCCACTAGAGCCTCAGCCTTTAGATTAAGTTGCCTCTGGCCATGAATAATGAGTGTGCACTGGAAATATTATCATTTGCTGTGTGAACCATGGTGTGAATAAGACTGTAAAGCCAAATAGGAAGTGGGGTCTGAGTTGTTGCTAAGGCTATAGCTTCCAAATTAACTGGCCTAACCCAGTGGTTCAGATTAGAATTTTGCTCTGAAGCAAAAATGTTAAAATTCTTCTTTCCCTCATGTCTATCTTGCTTTTAAAATTAACTTTATTTTTTAGCATAGAGATATAAAGGCATATCCTTTAAAATCAAGTAGTATTAAATACAAAATACTTGGGTCATTTGTACTCTCTTCCCCAACTCCCATTCAGGGTCTTCAGAAGGAGTCACATTCAAGTTGAAACTTCAGTATTTGTGGAACGAGGAGGTTTGAGGGTGCAGTGCTGGGAGACACCAGGCCCCATCAGGAACCCAGGAGGAGGCTGGGTGAAAGTCTGAACATGTAACAGTTGGACTATGGGCCCCTCATGGCTTCTTCAACAATTCAGAAGAGATATGCAATGATCCTCTTGCCATCTTCCTTCTCATATTGCCCTCTCCTTTACTTACCTGCTACATCAGGAATCTGAGAGGCCCTGGTCTCTGGGATACTAGGCTTCACAGAGGGCAGAGGTGAAGATTGAGCTGAAAACTAGAGTTTTCTGTGAATATCTATACCTTGAATAATGTCACTGTCAGACCCTCCCTCTGACTTACTCTCAGAATTATGGGGGCTATTCTTCAATTAGGTGATCAGACTCCCCACCCCCTCTTCCCCAAGAAACTAAACATCCTGAAGAAAAGACCCTTATACTGACATGTGGAATCTTCTATGAAAAGGGCAGCTGTTTTCTGATTAATCTATGGTAACCTCAAGCTTTTAAAAAGCTTTGTCCTCCCAAAGAGCTTCCAGTTGGCCTTCCATTGCCTTATTGTTAAATTTAAATACATAGTCAAGGGTCATGCGACATTTGAAAGTTATGCACTAGAGCGATACAAAAGCACATTGATTTCATTAATGGTATCGATTAATGTTTTCTCTGCCTGTACTGTTTGCCCTGTAATTTTGAAGACTTCTCCCCACTGCTTCTGGCATTCCCATGTGATTTGCATTGGCCAGTGGGACAGTAGTAAACTTAATGTAAGCAGAGTCCTGAAAAAGTACGTGTGTTGTTCCTCTTTTTCTCTTGGATCTCTCCCACTCATATAAGAGTATGTCTGAGCTAGACTGCAGGAGAAATGTGAGAGGCACAAGGGAGAGAGCCAAGTCCTTCCAGTTGAGGCCATCCTCAACCAGTCAAATTTCAGAATTTAATCAGGTGAACACAAATGCACAAATAAGTCCAGCCAAGATCAACCAAACATGACCTAGCCAATTCAGAGATGATGAATGCTGCCCTCTCTGAGGAAAGCAAAATGCTATGGCACCAAATCTGTAACACATTAGTGTGGGTGCCTATATCTCCTGCCTTCTTGTGCACCACCTAGTTCTACTTCTTTACTGCTTGAGATCAGATACCTAATTGACCTTGAAATTCAGTTGTCCACAGAAATAATACCTTTAGCCATGTCCCAATGAAAACAGTAAGACTAGACAGACATGAAGAAAAGCAGAATGTCCCAAAAGTCTTGTTGGACACAGACTCATCCTCTGGTTCCTGGTCATATTTCATGAACTCTCATCTTACCTGTGGTTCAGATTAGTAAGAAGTTCTGCTCTTGAGTTAGTAGGAAGTCCCCCAATGGCAAGTTGTTGAAATTTGTTAAGTGGATCTTGACCTTAGGTATTCATCTAGTGGTGGTTTTTTTTTTTTTTTTTTTTTTTTTTTTTTTTTTTTGGGCTTCTAAAAAAAGGTGGG
>NW_006159809.1:10203767-10237498 GCF_000334495.1 Tupaia belangeri chinensis
TGTGGTTTTTTTTTTTTTTTTTTTTTTTTTTTTTTGTCTTTGGGCTCGTCAAAAAAGCTGGAGTCAAGGGAAATTGTGAAGTGAGTAAAAATCGCCTACATACCAGCCCTAGCCTTTTCGTTTCCAGGAGTCCTTCCTTCTTGCCCAATGTATAAAATGCATGTAGCTCTCTTTTCACCAGCTTTATTGCAGGAAAGAATCTTCTTATATTTAGGGAAGATTTAAATGCCCCTTTCTAAGTGTTTTTCAAAAATATAAGTCTTATCTCCAATTGGTGTGAGAAATTTTTCCTCATTTAAAAAAAAAACTTTTCTCTAGAAAGTAGGTAGAAATTCCTTTAAGGAGGATGAGTTTGTGTTTTTCAGTGATATTGATATGGTAACTGTGGCTAGATTCCTATGGTTGGAGCTCAGTGAGGGCACTTTTCTTTGGCCAAAAACATTCTAAAGATGGTCATTAGCTCACTGGGGATCTGGAGAGACAAAGTGAATGAGAAAATTGCCTTGCAAATGTGTATTGTGTTTTGTAATTTGGATTCTCTCCCTGCTGATATTCAGAAAGTACACACAGCCACGCACAGTTACCTGAGTAACCATCCTTGAGTTGGCATTTTAGGATCAAACAGGGTTTAGAGGAACAATTTCATCCTTTCCTGGGCTTTTGCCAGCTTTCTGAGGGATGTCTTCCTCTTTTTGATGCTAAAACAGAGGTTACAGTCTCCTGGGAAGATGAAGTCCAATAAATTAGTTGTTATTGCCCCGGGCTTTACATCTAAAGCAAAGGGAGAGTTAAGGTAATTGTCTGAATAATTTGGGCAAAACAACCAGCTATCCTCAATGAATTGCGAAGTTTGGGCTTATCCAAATAATAGAACAATACATAGACTCTGCTTTGTCTTTTTTAGTTTCCAGGAAAGATGAGCCTGTTTTCTTTTGGGGATACTTTGAATAGCCTCCCTTAGCATTCTTAGGTGTCCTAGTTCCCCTCACTGAGAGTGGCTCAGAGAAGGAACCTCTTAAATGTAGTTAACAGTGAATGTTTATTGAACTGCTGCATGTTCTAGGCACTGTGTGGAGCATTTTAGATAGATCTCAGTCAGATGCTGTCACAGCAACCCCATTACATCTCCACCCAGCAGGTGTGGAATATGCAGCCCCCAGATCTGGGTTAGGCATGCAATGATTTAGTGGCAGAGCTGAATCAAGCCCAGTGAATCTGATTCTAGATCTTATTTTCTCAGACGTGAACCTCTAGATGGAATTGTACTATGAGGAAACTGAAACCCAGAGGGACTGTGATCAGATCAAGTTTCTCAGTGGAAAGGTAGGATAATGAAAAGCTCCACTAGGTAGGTAGATGATATTACGCAAGAAATATTTCACTTCTTAGCCTCAGATTCCCTGGTGGTGAATACACGGAAATGCCTACATAATTTGTGAGGTCCACTTTAGGTCTTACCATCTATGATTTTTAAAGTGGTCTGGACCATGGTTTTTATTTTTTTATTTTTATTTTTTTCAGTGTTTTTTTTTTTTTTTTTTTTTGCTATAGGGAGCGTGCGCTCACCAGACAGACAGAGAGAGACATAGAGACAGAAAGTGAGAAATAACTCCCTAGGGGGGATGGTCACACCACAATCCCTTCTCCTCCATTCTTCTCTCGGGATCTCGGGCACGCACGTACACACACCTGGCGTGAGTTTTAAGTCACCAGGTCCGGGACGCGAACTGCGGTCGACTACGTGGGAGTCCAGCGACATAGCCATTATGCTAACTGCTGGTTCCCTGGGCTATGGTTTTTGACACTCATTTCCTGAGTTCTGATTGAAGCTGAATCTGGCACTGTTTAAGATATGTCACTCCTACAAGGAGGGGGCATGGATAGGCTAGGCTAAGTGTTCCTGTGGAAATAATGGCCTTTGTCAAGTTTTAGTACCCTCAACAACATAGAGCTACATCTTTTATGCTTATATGCCCACATCCAGTGTTGAGGTAGGGACACTGAGTAGATCTTCTAGAACCCAGTCTGATGGGGTAGCTATCAGCTCTAATGACTTGGGTTACTCTGTCAAAGAGAAAAAAACTTGGAGGGGAAGAACCAGAAATTAAGTACTCTAGCTCAGAAAATGGCAAGTGTGGGACCAGCAGTTAATGTAATGGCTATGTCGCTGGACTCACATGTAGTCGACTGTGGTTTGTGTCCTGGACCTGGTGGCTTGAACTCACGCTGGGCATGTGTGCGTGTGTGCCCAAGATACCTAGAGGAAAATGGAGGAGAAGGGATTGCGGTGTGGCCAACCCCCCTGGGGGGTGATTTCTCGCTTTCTGACTCTGTCTTTCTGGTGAGCACACGTTCCCTACCACCCCTCCCCCCCCCCCCAAAAAAAAAAAAAGAAGAAGAAAGAAAATGGCAAGTGTCACAGTCTCCTGGATCATAAACCAGAACTCATCCCATGGGCCCATCTAGTCTCACCAGCCCATCCCATTGACTTAGAGATACAATCCTACCATGTGTCCCAAAGCCAGAGAAATTGGAGAATAGCACCAGTAACTACCTAAACTACAGATGCCACAATGTCCCTTTAGGATCCTAAGGCAAGGCTGCTCATATTGCATTGTGGTCAGAGGGACAGGGTAAATAAGAGAATTCTGCCTTTTTTTTTTTTTTTTAGAGGTTTTTGCTACAGGGAACATGTGTTTGCCAGAAAAACTGAGAGAGACAGAGAGACAGAAAGTAAGAAATCACCCCCAGTGGGGATGACCACACTGCAATCCCACACTGCAATCCCTTCTCCATTCTCCTCTCGGGATCTTGGGCATACACGCACACGCTCCCAAAGTGAGTATAAGCCACTGGGTCTGGGACTTGAACCGTGGTCGACTACATGGGAATTCAGTGACATAGTCATTACGCTCACTGCTGATTCTGAGAATACTGCCTTTCCAACATGATAATGGAGACTGGTGTGGGAGAGGGCATGAGGGTAAGGAGAGGTCACTTGGAGTCAGACTTTTTTTCTAGGGTTCATCTTGATCACATTCCTTTCTTTACTGTTTCTTGTAACTCACTAATTAAGATAGCTAAAAATGTTACTATGAGCTAAAGTCAACATCAATTAAAAACCCCATATATATTTCATGTGAAAACACATGGTCTTCAAACATGTGTGATTTTCATCAGAACTCCTCATCTGTTTGTCATTTAAGGTTCAGGCCATTTTCCATATTTCTATCAAATGCTGCCTGCTGTAGATGAAAGCCTGGCAAATAACTGTGCAAAAGAAACTTTCTGAAGTTATAAATAATCAAATGCCCATGGGGGTGTTGACCTCATATACAATAATACACAGAGTAATCATCAGAGTTCAAAAGGAATATGAAGCTAAATGATTGCCTTTTTAGTAAAAAGATTATAGTTTTGCTATAGTAACATGAGTGTTACTCTCCTTACCCCTCATTCTTTGGCAGGAATGGGACAGGTGGAGATACAAAGAGATGTGGGAAAGTAGGTGAACATAGCTAAAGATAGTATACTTATAAATATTTGACAATTAGCTTTCTGGGGAACAAGAGTCCCTATGTGTAGTGTTTGCCAATTTCCCTAGTGTAAATACTCCCTCTACGACTGATTTCAAGGTATCACCATAATGTCGCTCACATATTATCGCAAACTGGGTAGCTTTAAAGAACATAGATATATTCCCTCACAGTTCTGGAGACCAGAAGTTTGAACTCGAGGTATTGACTGGGTAGATTTCTTGTGGAGTCTCTGAGGGAGAAACCATCCCATATCTGTCTCTTAACTTCGGTGATTGCTAGAATTCTTTGGCATCCGTTGGCTTCTAGACACATTGTTTCAGTCTCTATCTTTATCTTCATATCACCTTCTTCTCTGTGTGTTTCTCTACATCCTCTCCTCCTGTTATATTGCAATCAGTTACTGGATTTAGGGCCCACCTCAATCCAATCCAAGATGATTTCATCTTGAGATCCCTAACTAATTGTATCTGCAAAACCCTATTTCCAAATAAGGTCATAATCTGGGGTTCTGGGTGAATGTGAGTTTTGAGGAACATTATTCAACACACTACACATATATTCACGCAGTATAGGAAGTATTAGAAAGAGAAGTAGGCAGACCAGTGCTGGACACCTGGCTCTGACATCTCCCACTTCACTTTACCACACATCCATCAGCCTATGATGTGTTTCTTGATTTATGATCACAGGTCGGCAGGGGAAGTGGTCTGCGATGGCTGGGTTGCTTTTCCACTTAGTCATGCTCTTCACCCCCAAACTTGGATGAGTGAGGAGTGGAATGACCCTGGCCTTGTTTCTTTTAAAGCTGTGTTTGGGCAGTTGCCTCCTTATATCATCTTCAAACTCCTTGGAAGATAGTTTGGACAAAAAGATACACAAACCTTAAGAGAGGTCTGTTCTTTAATTAGTTTCATTCTCTCTACCTAATAGAATAGGCCATCGATAGAGACCAAAAAAATGAATGAACAAACGAACAGTCATGGACCACCTTGGTTGATTAAAATGGGCCTTCTCTGGAAGAAAACATACGGATTCTCAAGGTCAAAATATTTTTCAATCTGAAAGACATATTCTGGCCCATTAGGTCAGTGGAAGACAGTGACTGAGGATCAAGTGTCAAAGGCCCTGGGGGGACATTAAGTAAGGCCTTTTTTAGCCCTGTAATAGGAGCTGCTGCCTGTGGAAACTTACACGGCTCTGCCCCAGGGCCCTGATGAGAAAGCCAGCTTGGCTGAGCCTCAGAGGGCAGAAGGAGGTCACTGAGACTCTGGTGGCAACTTTAAACCATGTCTTGTGGATGCTTTCAGTTCCATGCATGAAAGTCTTCTCTCAGCCTGGAATGCAGAGGAAAGGGGTAGACAAGGGTCAGGTTTCCAGGAAAGAGTCTGGCTATGTGATGATAAAGGTGAGCTCACACCTAAAGAAGCACCATGGTTTGGGAAATCGGCTACACCAATGAGATTTTCACATCTCAGGCCCAAATTCCTTGTTTCCACCAACTGTGGTTGACATTAATTGGATTTATGTGCCATGGATTACGAGTCCTTAACAAACTCCTTTCTGTCAGGCACTTTCCCTCCTGTTGCAGCTCCTCCTCCCCCAAGGTTGCTCTCTCTCCTGGGTTTCAGGTATGCAGTTATTTGGCTGGCAAGTCCTGTGATCACAGGAAACAATGACCACATAAAACACACCTCCATTTAGAGATAAGCACTGATGCATGCCCTGCAGCTGAGATTAAAATCTGTCCCATAAATCTCTCCACAATGCTATATATTCCACACATAATGATGAGTGAGTTGGTAAATAAATGGCTGAGAAAAAATTTCACAAAATACCTTATGATTAAGAGGTTTGTTCTTGTATTGCTAGAAACCACAAGAGGGAGTAAGATTTGTCACTGATGTGGCTTCCTCCCCATGGCATTACATGGAGGGTGCAATTTTATTCATCACACATTTTTTTAAGAGCCCACTAAGTGTACAATCAAGGCTACAACTAGGGCATAACTGGGGATATGCATAGTTTACCAACCGGCAAGGATCACATACTCCAGAGTTGAGTGCCAGCACATGGACCTCATATGACAGTGCACCTTCACTCCCTATCCCACCCCAAAAAGGAAGCACACCAGCAGTCATTATCACTTCCACAATTGCTACTCTAGGGAGCAGGTCTGTTCTAGCTAATATGCCACCAGGACCAGGAAGTATCCAAACCATCTTCTACCTTGTGGGCCAGAGGATAAATTAATCCTTTTTTGAATATCAAGAGGGCATTTTAGGGAACAGAAGAGAGGTAAAAATCTGAGGGACCAAAATTCATCTAAATATACAGACTCATTTGAAACAGAATGACTTTTGATAGGGCATTTAAATTTGGAAAGATTGTGAGTCTGAGGGGACATTTTCTGTGTCTTCTCCAAAGAGCAGAGTCTTTTGAGGAATCAAGAAGCTTCATTTTCCCTGCATACCTGACTTTATTGGAGCAGGTCAACCCTGATTTATATAGATAAACACAAGCTGGGAGCTTTCAAATACTTCTATCTTAACTAAAACAACCTTAAGATATCATGATGGTTGTGGGGACGTTTCAGTGGTCTTTTGAATATTTTATAAAAATGCCCTGAGACTAAGTAGTCTGGTCATGCTGTCTAGCTGGTTTTATCAAGGAGCGAATGAAAGACCCTGAGAATGCCTACAGCACAGCGTCCGGAAGAGCTCAGCAGAACTGGCAGACCTCAGAGTTTAGCACCATATGGAGACACTGATCCAAATATCATTGAGGAAAAGGTCCCAAAGAATTTAGCCTTTAGGGACCATCTCTCAGTGGAAGGGCTCAAAGTTCCTGGAATGCCAGGCTTCTGCACACGGTACGATCCTTTTTTCTGTGGGATGCTTTCTGAATAAGGGGGTGATAGATACTCATGCGAGTAGGACTGTTCTGGTGCAGATTGTTCTGGACACAAGGGAATGGCCTAGGTGACCTTCCAGGGGTCTCATACCTACTCTGTGATTCTGTAAGTAATGAGTTGACAGAAAATTACATTCTGTGTTTGGTCGGCCATCTGCTGTTTCCTCAACACTGGCTGATAAAGGCATGGCTATGTGGGGAGAAGGTGAGCTGTAATTAATTATCTATGGCATTGATGAATTTCTTGTAGGATATTCCCCTGCTAATCCAGCAATATAGCTGCATCCATCCCCCCCTCCCAGTGTTAACGGTCTATTTATGGACTCAGCTCCATAATTAAACGTTTCATTTGCAAGAAAATGGTTCCTAGGAAAATCCAAGCTTTCTTTATATGCCTGCAATTGGCTCTTGCAGTTGTTCCATAAGATATTTGTCCACGTTGGCCTGCTGCTCTTAGCTTTCTGGATAATCTAATGTATTACATTTCTGGTGTATGTAAATTACTAAATGTAATATTCTTCAATATGCCTGCCAAATGAAGTCAAATGTATTGTGGGCCTAATTTTAATCATTTATATGCTATAAAAATGGAAGAAGTCAGAATTACAGAAACAGAGTTCTAAAAAACCCCTCTGGTTTTCTTTTGGGCAACAGTTTAATCAGATTAAAGTCATAATTGTTTTTCAACTCTTGCCTCACACTTGCTTTGGCCATCTCCTTTGTCAGCATGTGGCCATGCCCCATGAAGGCATTTAATGTCAGTCCAGAGTGTTTGCTTTATTAGAAAATAGCACATATTAGATGGCTGGGTTCAAGGCAGGGACACTATAGGGAAAGCTCAAGGCTCCCTCTGAGCTTTGCTTTCTGCTTTTGAACTTGGTCCTTGGCAAAACCTGACCTGTTTTCTTTGGAGTAAAGGAGGTAGTAGCTTGGTAGATAAGGCTGTAAAGCAAGCTGGCAAGGTGCAAAGGTGAGAGGAACAGGTGTATTTCTAGGTGTAGCAATATAGAAAAAGACTAAAACCAGTTTTTACCAGCTAGCTAGAGGTCTGGAGGTAAGTTTTTGTTCAAAATAAAGATAAAGCAGAATTTGGATATGTACCTATTGAAGCCCCTTGGACTATCATCTGAACTGAGTTTGCCCAGGAATTTTTTTGTTTGTTTGTTTGTTTGTTTGTTTTCACAGTGTGATATGTTGGTAGGGTATGAAGTCTGGGATCAGAGCACTGATCTTGAGTCCTCCTATAATTTTTTAGGTGAATCATCTTGGGCAAGACATAGCTTCTCAAAGCCTCATCTTTCTTATTCAAAAAGTAGGGTGTACACTTATGCTGCTTGATTGAGATGTCATGAAGATCCAATGAAATGGTGCATATAAATGTGATTTATAAATGCTGAAAGGTGGCACAAATGGACATTTTTACTATCATCACATTCTTTCCCTGCTGCATATGTTACAATGATTGGTAGGTCATGGGTTGATTTCTTTTGTGACTGATAGAGAAGAAATAGATGTTTTCTGAGTTAATAATCCAGTTGCCTTAGGTCAATAGCAGAGTTCCTTAGGATGGGAACCTACTCTTTTCTTTTGGAACAGAGAGTAAAGGGGTATTTGAATTCCATCAGGCAGGTCTCCTGGACTCTCAGTTGACCCATGGTAAAGAATCAGCTTTGCCTTCCTGGACTGGTACTTATGTAAAATATAATAAACTATGTTATTAAAAACATGAGGTAGGGCCCAGCAGTTGGTGTAATGGATATGTTGCTGGATTCCCATGTAGTCGCCCACGGTTCGAGTCCCGGACTCGGTGGCTTAAACTCACGCTGGGCATGTGTATGTGCGTGCCCAAGATCCTAAGAGGAGAATGGAGGAGAAGGGATTGCAGCATGGCCATCCCACCTGGGGTAATTTCTTGCTTTTTGTCTCTCTGTCTCTCTCTCTGTCTTTCTGGTGAGTGCACGTATCCTATAGCAAAAACCTCTGAAAAAAACAAACCAAAACAAACAAAAAAAAAACATGAGGTAAAACAGGCATATAAAACACAAGTCTTATTTTCATTTTATTATTCTTAATAATAAAATTAATTTGTCAAGTTGCTATAAAAACTTTAACATGAGGGGACCAGCAAGTGGCATAGTGGTTAAGGCACTGGACTCTGACATGGCCCCCCCACGGTTTGAGTCCTGGACCTGGAGGCTTGAAAATCACTCCAGACATGTGTGTGTGTGTGTGTCTGTGTGTGTGTGTGTCTGTGTGTGTGTGTGTCCCAAGTCCCAGAATGGAGGAGAAGGGATTGTGCTGTGACCATTGCCCAAGGAGCGATTTCTCACTTTTCCTCTTACTGTCTTTGTCTCTGGTGAACACACAAGCCCTATGGTCAAAACCTTTAAAAGCAAAACAAAACAAAACAAAATAAAACAATCTTACCATGTATCTTGTCATATATACTGGGAACAAAAGTTCATGAACTGGCACCACTCTGTAGACCTACTTTTTTTTTTTTCTTTAATTGTTAGAAAGAGTACTTGAGTGTGAGAGAGAGGGCGAGAGGGAGAGAGAAAGAGAGAGCATCCCCTAATGGGACCTGATCATACTGCAATCTTGTCTCCTCCATCTCATCAGGGTTTGGGGCATGCTTGCACATGCACCTCGTGTGTGTGTGTATGTGTGTGTGTGTGTGTGTGTGTGTGTGTGTTTAAAGTATGGCTATTTTCAGATTGGTCCTCTTTTTTTTTTTTTTTTTTTTTTTGACTATAGGGCACGTGTGCTCGCCAGAAAGACAGAGAGAGACAGAGAGACAGAAAGCAAGAAATCACCCCCCCAGGGGGGATGGCTATGCCGTCCATGGCCAATCCCTTCTCCGCTATTTTCTTCTTGGGATCTTGGGCACGTATGCACACGCACCCGGCGTGAGTTTAAGCCACCGGGTCCGGGACTTGAACTGCTGTCGACTACATGGGAGTCCAGCGACATAGCCATTACGCTAACTGCTGGTACCTTGTGTGTGTGTTTATTTATGACAGATTTTTGCTACAGGGTGCATGTGCTCACCAGACACACAGAGACAGAGAGAGAGAAAATGAGAAACCACCCCCAGGGGGGATGGCCTTACTGCACTTTTTCCCCCCTCCATTTTCCTTCTGGGATTTTGGGTATGCACACACACACACACACACACACACACACACACACACATGCCTGGAGTAAGTTTCAAGCCATCAGGTCTGGGACTTGAACAGTCAGCCATGTGGGAGTCCAGTGCCTTAACCATTATGCCACCTCCTGCCCCTCCCCTCTGTGTGTATTTTAAGCTGCCAGGGACAGAACTCATGACCGGCCATGTGGGATTTGGCTTTCTATGTACAGGGCATAACTCCTGTGCTACATCACACTTTAAGGAATGTTGATGTAGGTGGAGGAGATTTCAAACAAAAAGACAACTCACCTGATTTTCATAATACCATAACAGATATTCTGCATTTTTGGCAGATGGGCTGGTAAATGAATGCGAAACTTAGAAAAGAAGGGCAAAGGGCTTGTTTGATGCTGAAAGACTGGAGGAACCCAGGAAAAAAATGACAGCTGGTCCAAGCATATAAAGGACAATAGTAAATTCTATATGTTGGACACAGTGTCCAATGGTAGTTTTAACTTGTTTCTTTTGTTGAGTTGTGCTAATTCCTGAACCTTCAATAAAGTCTGTTACATAGAATGTCTGCATGTGAACGGTTCTTGAGGACCAAGGCAAGGGTTTGGGGCCTGTGCCCACACATGGAGAAAGGACATGGAGCATGGAAGCAGACATGGAGTCTTGTTGATGACTGGGGATCAGAGTCTAGCCCAGTATGAGAATTTGGAGCCAGATTTGGCCGGGAAGACATCAGCTTTCTCCTCAGTGCCTGTCAAGGAGAGCTTTGGATTTCACATATAATCTGGGATAGAAGAATTTGCACTTACTTGATATTAAGAGGACACCAGAAGTTTGGGAGGAAAGGCACACCTAATCTCAGGTGGAAAAGAACTCTGCCCATGTTTTGCCTCCTGCTCATTAAATGTGGAGCCCTTCCTCTTCATGGGAGCAAGAGCATCTTTCCTCCGCTGGATCTGAGATGTACAGATGAATAAAAAATGGAATTGAAAAATGTGCTCTTCCTTATTTCTTAGTGTCTGTTTTATATGTCTAGTAATTATCACTATATTTACTGAGAATTCGTTGTGCCTGGCTTAGCATTTTGTCTAAGTCATCTCAAATCCTTTGGTAATTCTGTGATTGTGTGGATTTTCATGTTCTACATCTGCTATCACTAGTTTTAGTTTTACCATGACCAAGTTACTTCACCTCTCTGAGTCTCAGTTTCCTCATCTGTAAAACGAATATCTATAAAGGTGGTAAGATATCATAAAGACTAAACAAGATAATATCTTTAGGACACACTGCTTAATACATAGTAAAAATAGTAATAATAGCAGTAATGACGATAATATTGGGTCATCGGGAAATTCATGACGTATTTTTCCATGCAAAGATATATCATGACTTTCCTGATGACCCAATATTAACAATGACTATGTTGGAGGACGCTTGCTATGTGCACTGATTGGAGTACTTTTATTTATGTTATTTTATCTAATGCTTGCAATAATCTTCTAAGTTATCATCCCCATTTTACAGGTAAGGAATCTGAAACCAGAGATGTTAAGACACTTGCTTATGTTACATGACCAGTAGAGGATGGAGCCGGGTTACAACCCAGGTAGTTTAACTTCAAAGCACTCCACTCCTAGTTATGACACTATACCTGTTGCTTAATAGTTTAATGTTTTTAAAGATGGGGAAACTAAGCCCCAGAGAGATGAATAACTTGCCCAAGACAATACCGTCAAGCAGAACAGAGACTGAAAGTCACTAACTGAAGGCCACTTCCAGTTGCTCCAGTTGGTTGTGTGTCCTGGAACTAGGATGGATTAAATGGCCTCAGTCTGTCTAGGTTGATTGCACTAAGGGCCACACTTTGGATAGTGAGTATAGATAGAGGAAGGCAGAGCCCACGACTTCTGACATCCCCTGGAAGAGCCAAGGTCTCTGCAGTGAGTCTGAGTTATGAGGTTGGAGAGCAGACTTGTTGGAGCCCAGAACCCATCCACACCCAGTCTTGATTTACATGGGAACATTTCCTCACTGTTGGCATTAGGAAAGGGAAATAGCAAATTTTGGGTGTTTGCTTATTTCCGTCTATAATTTCAGCTGGGAAGGATGAAGGCTGATTAATTATACGGCAGCTCATTAAAACATAATATCCCTTTGAAGCCCAAAGCAGCAAGTGGAGAGTTGTTTTGCAATGTTGGTGGGACATTGGGTGGTCTCCAACTCATCTCTTTGATGCAGTTGGATGGTGTGTCTGCTCTAGAGTTGTACCTTTCGGCACAGTTGAGGCAAACTTGGAACTGGGCTTATGGGGTTGTGGTGTAAAGAGAACTCTGGGAACACATGGTTACTAAAAAATCCCACAGAAGGATCTCCCAGGCAGAGGCTGGGCTTGGCCCATATCCTGTCCCCAGGGTTCTGAGGGAGCCCTCACTGGGAAGCTGCTGCCTTCCACAGTGAGCCAAACCACCTCAGGGAGGTTGCGGGGGGTGGGGGGGGAGCACAGCTGGCTGAGAACCCTTGTGGCCATCAGTGTCTCCACCTCAGGAAGACACGACAGGCCAAGGAAAACACTTGGTCGACTTACCCTGTGCAGCTCTCAGTAACTCATTTAGGATTTAATGTTTCTTTTTAAACAGAGCACAGAAGACTTGGAAAGTAAGTTCAGTTATTCCTGAGAGGATAACCTAATTCCATGTCTTATTCATCTTTGCTTTTGGCACCTAGAAGGTGCTCAATAAATGCCTGTTCAAATTCAATCCTCTTTTGTGGTTTTTAAAAAAAGTTTGGAAACACCCCAACCATCATCTATTAGATTGCTTAGAGTTTGGCTGAGGCCAAGTGTTGAAATAGTGGGTTGCTTAAGACTGATTATTCCCAATTAAACAAATAGTCAGTGAACATTTATTGGTCAGGCATTGAGCTGGATGCTGCAGTAGGAGGAAAACATGCAATTGAGTTGGGAGAACGCAGAGCAGGAGCTGCCACAACAGGAGCAAGCCAGCCGTAGTGAGAACACAGAAGAATGAAGTAAGTTAGATGAAGAGATCAGGAGAGCCTTCACTGAGATAAGCCTTATGAGAAGAGTCTTGGAGGATGAGTGAGATTTTGAGATGTTGGGTCAAGATGGGAAGCAAGAGCTGAGGCTTCAAGGCATGAAGCCACACTGGCAATACGCAGTGTGGCTGAGCTTCTAGTATAAAATGTCAGAATATAGTTAAAACTGTTTGCAAATAAATTCTCACATAAATATGTAGTAAGTCCATGCTGAAGATTTTTGAAAAAAGCTCATAATTAGGGGAAGAGCAGAGTCATAAACTGGTTCAAAAAAGGGTTTGAGAAAACCTTTTTATATTATCAAAAAAAAGAAGGAATTCTGCAAGAAGACTATGAAATCAGGTATGAATTTGGTTAGCGTTCTACAGAGCAATAAAACGATAACCTGTGGAGCTGATTTTCTACTAGAGAGAATTTGTTTTTTTCTTCTTTTTTCTTTTTTGAAGTTTGCTATAGGGTGCTTGTGTTTTCTGGAGAGAAACAGTGAGTGAGACAGAGAGAGTGGGGGAGAGGGGAGTGAGAAGTCATTCCCCAGGGGAGAAGGCCCTGCTGCAATCTCTTTTTATCCATTATCTTCTCAAGATTTTGGACATGATTTTTAAGCCGCTAGGTCCAGGACTTGAACTTGGTGGTTGATCATCTGAGATCCAGCTGCCATAATCTCCTTTCCACCTCAGTTTTTCTGGACAAAAACAAAAACAAAATCATTTGTTGCTTGCCAATTTTGTGCAAGTTAGCACCCAACTTTATGGGATCTGGACCCAAATCAATGGTAAATAAAAGTTGAATATCTAGAACATTAGATGACCCCAAAGCAGCTTTTATTACAATGCCCTAGGATGGCTTTGGAAAGGCATGTAGTAATCTTCTTCTTAATTTCCATGGTTGGAATGATTTGACTAGAAGAAAAACATTCTGGTCAGATTTGAAGGATTCTTGACGGCATTGGTCTTGATTCTGTATAAGTGCTAGTAGAAGTGTCATATATAGAGGACCTATTCACCATATATGGTGCCTTCTATGTGTCCTCCATGGTGGAAGGAGTGAATGAGCTTCCTCTGGCCTCCATTATGCCATCAGCTGGTCTATATCAGGATTTAGAAAGGTGGTAGGAAGAACTGAGTGGAGAGGAGAGAGAAATGAGAAAAGAAGCCTTGTTAGAAGGTTATGATAATAGTTCAGGTAGAAATGACAAAGACTTCAATTTCACAGGGGTAGTGGGTTTAGAAAAGAGGAGGCTGAAATGAGAGACCTTGTGAAAATAAATCAATTTCATGGGGGGCTGTGAGGGAGAGTTCCACAAATGTTTATTAGACACTTACTATGAGTCATATCGTGTGACAGACACCAGCAGTTCCAAGAAGAGTAAGATATTATTATCGTCCCTCCAGGAGCTTACAGACACATAAAAATTATTCTCAATTCCATGAGGAAAGGCCATTGATAGAGAGATGCACAGGGTGAGTGGGGTCAAGGTTGGATCAGAAGAGATTTCCCAGAGAAGTCTTTAAGGACCAATAGGCATTACTAGGCCAAGAAAGGGCTTGGAGGAAGGTGTCCCAGCATTAGCTGCTCATTGGAGTCACCTGGGTAGTTTAAAAAACTCCTGGACCTACCTTTCCCGCCCAGAGATTCTGATATATGAGTATGGAGATGGCCTGGGAATTTCCCTGGTCCCAGTGAAATTCTAAATCTCCCCAGGTGATTCTAATGTGCAGTCAATGAAGAGAAAGCATGAGGTGGAAAAAATGTCAGGAGCACAGGATATGAGGTGTTAAGCAGCCTGGAATGTGGGAGAGAGAATGCAGTATGTCAAAACTACTGTTGTGATGTGGAGGAAGTTAGGAAGAGATGCTGGCTGGCTGGATTTAGTGGCCACCATAAAAAACCTTGTCCTGTCACTCTAGTAGCTCAAATCATGCTACCTACTTTCTATCCTGGGAGATTTTAGGAATAGGGTTCCATTAAGAACATAAAATAAGAAGAAACAATTTGGGTGAATATTCTCCCAGCTCTGACTTGAATTTGCCAAGCAATCTCAGTTTTCTTACATGTGAAGTAAAAGATTAAACTACTAGGTTGTAGGAAAAGTTGTCATGTATTTATTTATTTATTAGAGATATTTTTGCTATAGGATGCATGTGCTTGCTGGAGAGACAAGAGAGAAAGAAAAAGGGAAAAACCGGGTGGGGGAAGTGGCCGTACTGCAATTCCTTCTCCTCCATTCTCCTCTAAGGATTTTAGGCATGTACATACATGCACCCAGCATGAGTTTAGGCTCCTAGGTCCGGGACTTGAGCCATGGCTGACTACATGGGAATTTAGGGATGTAGCCATTATGCCATCAGTTGGTCCTCATATTTTTCCATGCAAAAATGTGTCATGACTTTACCGACCCAATAGATGGCATTCGCTATGGTTTGAATTTCTGCCCTCCTCCCCACACACCAAATTAATATGCTGAAAGCTAATTAATGTCCAATGTATTAATGTCAAGAGGTGGGCTCTTTAGGAGGTGATTAAGTCACAAGGGCATTAGTGCAGTGCCCTCATAAAAGAGGCCAGAGGAAGCTCACTCACTCCTTCCACCATGGAGGACACATAGAAGGCACCAAATATGGTGAATAGGTCCTCACCAGCCACCAAATCTGTGGTGCCTTTATCTTGGATTCCAGCCTCCAGCATGGTGAGAAATAATATTTTGATGTTTATAGATTACCCAGTCTAAAGTGTTTTCATACAGCAGCCCGAATGAAGACAGCATCTAAGTTTCTTTCATTTCAAACATTGCAAAATTCTACATTTTTGTTATCAGTCCAATATTTCTAAGGTTGAGTTGTACTTGAGGTATTCATAATTAGAACCTCTTTGGGAATATCTTTTTAATTATAATGACCTTTTTTTTCTTTTAATTGAAAGAATACTACATATTTATAGTAAAAAGCAAAAATTAAAAATGTGTAGAAAAGTATAAAGCACAAGTCCCCTCCCAGCATCCATGTCCATATCCCAGAGCTTCCTGGGATGGTTTCTTGGTGTGTAAATACAGTTTTTTCCTCTACATATACATTGCCCCTGATTTATAGTTGATTTTTGGACTTTATGTTGGCATGAAAGTGATAGCATTCAGTGGAAACCATACTTTTAATACCTATACTAACATTCTGTTTTTTACGCTCAGTGTGATATTCCGTACATTGCATGAGACATTCAACACTTTGTTATAAAGTAGATTTTGTGTCAGATATGTTTGTCCAACTATAGGCTACTGTGAGTGTTCTGTGCACAATTAAGGTAGGTTAAGCTAAATAAACTATGTTGCCCAGTAAATTAAATTGGATATATCAATACATTTTTGACATATGACATTTTCAACTTATGATGGGTTTATTGGGAAGTAACCCCATCACATGTTTAGGAGCATCTAAATATACATGCATATACATATGCACATTTAATGTTATGTACAAATAAGACCAAATTGTTCAAATTGTTCTGCAATTTGTGTTTTTCATGTTATATTTTTTAAATCTTGCAATGTCTGTGTATTAGTATTTATATCTCATCTTATTGTCAGTTATATCATATCCCATGGTATAACATCGTATATTACCTAACCTGTGATTAACACTTAGGTTACGGCTATAGTTCACTATAAATGTTCCAGCAAATGTTAGGGGTGTGTGAGTGTGTGTGTGTGTGTGTGTGGTGTGCACCTATATATAAATATATTTATGTAATGGTACAAATACTGTTTGTTGATAGGAAAAATACTGAGGTATAGAATTGCTGAGTCTAGGGTTAAATAGATTAAAATTTTGATAGACAAAACCAGATTGTCTTCTAAAATAATTTAATAAATGTATGTATCCAACTGTAAAAAATATGAATGTGCCTTTTTTATTTCCTTATAAATGCTGTGCATTTTCAAAGTTTTAAATTGTATTCTTGGAGATGAAAAATGGGTATCTCATTGTTTTATTCTGCATTTATTTAATATGAGAGAAGTCAATCTTCTTTTCATGTATCGGCCATTTGTGACCTTTCTGTTCAAACTGCCTGTTCATGTCCTTTGTTCCTACTGCTGTTTTGTAATTTGAAATATCACATATATTTGTATTTAATTCTAGACTCTCTACTCGGTTTTCTTTTTTGTTTGTTTGTTTTTAGGTTTTTGCTATAGGGCATGTGTGTTCACTGGAGAGAGACAGAGACAGAGACAGAGACAGAGAGAGGGAAAGTGAGAAATCACCCCCCTAGGGGAGATAGCCATGCTGCAATCCCTTTTCCTCTATTCTCTTCTTGGAATTTTGGGCACATGCACACATGTGCATGGCATGATTTTTAAGTTGCTGTTCTGAGGCTCGAACTGTGGTTGATCATGTGGGAGTCCAGCACCTTAACCATATAATCAAGCATTAATATTATACTGTCTTAACAACTAACTTTGTAACATATATATGTGTGTGTATATATATATGTAAACTTTTATTTTATTTATTTATTTATTTTTTTTTTTTTCATCCTGGGTCTCTATGTCATGATCCTCTTGCCTCAGCCTCCTGAATAGCTGGGACTACAGGTGTGTCCCACCATACCTAACTTTTTTAGGATAGGCCTGGAATTGAACCCAGACCTCAGCCTGCAAAGCAGCAGTGTCTAGCATGCACTACCTAGGCCTATTTATGATCTGGTAGAACTAAATAATTTTGTTGAGAATTTTCTCACATGTTAACTTTTGTCAGATAAACTTTAATATTATTTTATCAAATTAAAACAATTCCATTAAATTTTTCTCAAAACTTTATTTATTTATGTATTCCATGAGTGAGAGAGACACACAGGGAGATAAAGATAGAAAAAGAGAGCACCTCCAACAGGGTCCTGATGCCATGATCTACCCCTAGTTTCAGCCACAGGGAAAGACACAGGCAAGCACATGGCCAATATACTCAGGCAGGTCTTCTGGACACGAATTGGGAATTTTCCATGTGAGATTGCCTTGCAGAGAGTTGTATTTTACAACTGCACGATTCGCTGGCTCCTCTGCTAGAATTTTTTCATAATTGGAATTAAATTAAGTTTTTAGATAAATCAGAAGATAATTCATAATTGGAATTAAAGTAAGCTTTTGGATAAATCTTTAGAGAAAGTTTTTAAAGTTTATTAAAAATTTTTCTTTTGTTATTCAATAGAGGTTTTTTAGTTTCCTTCATGTAGATCCTGCTCATTTTTTATGTTCACTCTCACTGTATGTTAGTTTTTGGTATTGAATGAAGATTTTTTTTCCTTCAATTTTGCATCTGGTTTGCATATAGGCAAGCTATTAATTTTTGTGTATCCTGGAAGAACTATGGTAAGGAGCATGCAGAAGAAAAGAAGGAGAGACATAAAAAAAAAGGAAAGAATTAGGAGACTGCAGTGGGAGCTAGGGGAAGACGTGTCTCAAGGAGGAAGGTGTCAACACTGTCAAATGATGTCAAGGTCAAATGGGGGAGCATAAAGACTGCACTAAGAGATGATTAAGTGATGCAATGAAAGTATGAGTGGGTAGGAATCATGTAAGAAAGAAGAACATGCTAATCCTTCTTGTCTTCTATGTGTGCTATTCATTCTTCCACTCAGATATCCCAGCATCTACAATAGATAAATCCAGAAGCTTGGATGTGTATGTGGTGTGTATGTCTCTGTGTGTGTGCAACTGGATAAAAAGCACAGCTACCAGTCTCAGAACTTGTGGGACTCACATGGAAGGTAGATATCAATGGTTTCACTTACAGTGAGTATGTGTGAACCCCAAATTGGCATGTAGGACAAATGAAAGGGAGTTAGCTTTCTCTGATACTATAGAGTGGGGAAACTAGTATACGAATTTGCTTTTCCTGGGAAGCAAGAGCAGGAGAGGAATGGCAAGACATTGTTTTTTTTTTCCCAAAACTCATTTCAAGTGAAAATTTGTTTAAATGGCACCAGAGTTCCCCAAATGGCCATAAATCTATGACTTGGCTGAGGTCTAGCCTCCCTTTTCCTGCCCAGGCCTAGCAGCCTTGCTGCCAGCCATAAAGGTTCTTTTGGCATCAGCAGTGGACAGGAAGAAGAGCTGCTTGATTGGCTGATGGTGTTGCCTTCTCCCTGTTGCTTTCTGTTTGTCCAGTCCATGTTTTAGCATCATGTTCACTTTAACTAGCTGCAATGTTAGAATAGGATATAGATTTATAAATATGATTTAACTTACAAAAATCTTCTTTTCAACAACTAGACCCCAAGGGCAAGTCAATGAATTGCCAAGAAATCTAACTTCTCCAGTTATAGGGCCTCTGTGGTCTCTCTCTAAATAAAGGAGGAACATTAATATGGAAGCTGATGGTCACTTTTTGGTATTTAACTTTAATACTGGAAAATAAAAATTAAATTTACCCAAGTTTGGAAGAAGGGCTCTTTTTCAAATTTTAGAGGAGGATTTTTCAGGTTGCCAGATAAAATACAGGATACTTAGTTAAATTCAGATTTCAGATGAACAATGAACAAAAATGTATTCATACCTTTGTTTGGCAAATCTGACAATGCTGATTAGATGGTCTTCCTAAGCCAGAGATGACCATATAATATGTGAAACACATGAGCATTGGTCAGCTGGACTTCACTGGTTGTATTATGGATTAAAGGGCCTATGGAGAGTATTCTTATAGTCCTAGAATAAATCTTCCTAGATTCTGGTTCCAATCCATTTTTTGTAGACTGTGCTTCTCACATCCATCTTGCCCTTTTCACTCCGTTACCACCAAGAGGAATCCAGTTATCGACATTATTAACCTGAGATTTAGCTTCAGGAGTGTTTTCCCTTTGTAGTAACTTCTTTTGGCTATCTCTTCTTGGCTTCTCTGTCTCTATCTCTATCTCTCTCATAATTCCCTTCCTGCCACCCCATTCCACACTGAGTACAACTACCTGAAAAATGATCTCCAAATCCATTTCATTATGTCCTAGGTGTCACCATTGTCAGTCAAACCTGCCCACTTGGACTTGAACCACATCCATACAGGGCCATGGATTTCAGCTGTTTAGTTTTTAACTTGTTAAGTCACATTTGTGAGTCTTGTTCTCTCCATTCTTGAGAAATGGATTTTCATATTCCTTCTCAGCTCCCGGCTCAAGAAACTTGCTGGTTGATTGACTTTAGTGAATCTTAGCAGAATTGGCCAAACATATCCAGTGAAAAAGTTGTTCTTGCACCGGAGACGTTCAGAGAGACTAGAAGACACAAATCTTGTTCTTACTTATGTGAACCTTTCTATTCCTTCTGTTCCTAGTTCTCAACTAAAAAAGGCAGAGCTCTCTGTATTTGAACTCCTGGTTGAAATAGTTTGGTTGTCAGATACTCCTGTATGCTCCCAGATCAGCTTAATCAAGGAGGAACTTAATAAATGTTGGTGATAAAACTAAAATGAGAAGTTTACTGTTTGTGTCTGTAAGTTTTGTTCAAAAGAATAATCTCCTTGGGTATTATAGAGCTTAGTAGAAGTGAGAAGGAGAGGTTGGAATCAATAGTAATGCTATCCACAAAAATAGCTGAAAATTCTAATCACAATAATAATGACAATAATATAAAACGACCCATTGTCTTTCAGGGGATTTACATAATTTTTTTCTTCAATTCCAACAACATTGCTAATAGGTGCTTTTGTTACCATTTCATTGATGAGAAAACTACAATTAATCATGGTTAAGCAATTTGCCCATGGATTAAAAACTAGTTCAGTACTGAAGCCAGTATTGGATTGTATGTTCATCTGGCTGTAGCCCTAGATTTACCCAATATACCAGGCTACATCCCTCTTCTTGTTTACTGTTGGAGGCTATTTGCTGTGTGATTATAGACTCAAGGGTCCAATGGGAGGGAAATACAGTGGCCAAATGGTAGCTCATAGCTGAATGGCACTCCATTTGACTGCCCTGATCAAGAGGACTAAGGCAACTGGGTCTAGCTCCTTGGAGTCTGGAATGTGATTGGGTCCCCAGGCAGGCTCCTCTGAAACCAGACCCTGTGTTGACCCTGGTTAATTACTCTGTAGTTATTCACACAACTGAATTCCTGCTGTCAGTGGGTGCTGTGAGGCATGCCAAGGCTGTCAACGAACACAGAGCAGCACTAATCCTGGTGTGCTTGCCCCGGGGCTGAGCAGGACATCCTATCAAATGAATATTATGTGATGAAGCTCTGGCCCATCCTGGCTTTCTGTCTACAGTGTTAACAGGCTTTCCTTCTGGGACATCCTGAAGCTGGAATCACTCACATGGATCACACACGTGCTGCACCAGCTCTGCTGAAGGCCTCCCTCACTCTGGTTTGATAGTGATCAAGCCCTCCCAGTTGGAGCTTGTTACCTGGGAGCTGTCCAGATCAAATGATGAAAACTGGCTAGGGTGTAGTTGTTATGGTCAATTACCAGCAGCCCATTAAATGAGGGTTGGCAAATCTGGGAGCCACTGAACGCCATTTCCAAGGCACTTTGGGTTCATTGTTTTTCCAGCTTCTCTTCTCTCAATCTACCTTGGCTCCATTCTGGTCTTTCATGTTGAAACTCATGGGAACCTAAAAGAACGCAGAACCTGTGGGTTTCTGAATCACAGTGAATTACTTTAAGGTAGTGGTAGGTGTGAGGATGTCCGAGAAGGTGGGCTGAGTTCTCTAGCTTTTCAGGGATGAGATGCTTGCCTCTGTTGACAGCCAGAGAACGGAATTACTAGAGGTCAGAGTGGAACTGAAAAGCTAGCTTCTGCAGAATGCCTCTGGGCCTTCCCTTAAACAAGCTTCTTTACTCCTTGTGAACTCTGGGCCTTGAACACAAAGACAGAGAAAGTCTTCTTTTAGAGGAGAGCTCTAACCAAGCCTTTCCAGGCTATTGTTAGAAGTTTTCAGGTTGGATCACCTCTGAAGGAAGCTTGCATTTCTCTATTTGGGGTAACCTTCATTCTGGGCTTTCCTTTTGGGAAATTCTAGTGCTTGCATAATTAAATTTCTCTATTTTGCTAGGTAAGGCCCATTTATTTCTAAAGACTAAGATCTTCCATAGTGTTACTTTAGACCAGTGGTTAAAAAAATGTGGTTTTCGGACCAGGAACATTCAGCATTACCTGGAAACATGTTAGAAGTGCAACTTATCTGGTCCCACGCTAGACCTGCTGAATTCAAAGCTTTGGAGGTGGGCTCTAGTCTGTCTTAGCAAGACTTTCCCAGGGATTTGGAGGCATGATCAGATGTGAGAGCTGCTTCTTTAGACCCATGCTACTCAAAGCATGCCCCATGGACACAGCATCAGCATCTTCTGGGAGATTACTGGAAATGTAGGCTCTCAGGCTCACCTCTCTGATCCGCTGAATCAGAATCTGCATTTTAACAAGAGTGCAGGTGACTTAGTGACTTGGTTGCACTTCGCAGCTTAGAAGTGCTGCTTTAGAGCAAGTGTTCTCAACCTTGGCTGCAAGTCAGACTCACCTAATGCCCAGGTCCCATTCCAGATCAATTAAATCAGAATTTCTTGGGACTGATGCCCAGGCATGGGTGCTTATTAAAAGTTTTCCTAATGATTCTAATATATAGCCAATGTTGAGAGCAATTGCTTTGGGTCACCATAGACTCCAGGATCACAAGAACAGATGTATGTAAAAGCAAATGAACAAACAAAAAATATCCCAACAAACAACAAAAGAAAAACACCAGCCAACCACACAGCCATTCGGAAAAAAACTAATGAAGTAGAGAACAGTGAGACCTCCCCAAGGGAGGGACACCTTGTGCCTCATAGATGTGAAGGTGAAGGTGGAGTTATTGATCCTATTAGAGGGTGGCAAGATGGAGCTTGGGTAACCATGAACAATAATTTACCCTGGGGACCCCATTACAAATATTGTCATTTCTATGTGTGTTGTGTCTTTGTAAAACATGCTATAGAGAACCTGAATAAGTTTCTTTGTTTCCATGTTAGTGGGATAACTATGGTGATGGGGTATATGGTGATAACTATGGTGAGGAGGCAGGGTGGGAACTGCTAAAATCATGAACTCTAAGACCCAGAGAGTGGCGATGTGCCTTTAGATAATTCATATCCACGTGGATACTTCCTAGACCAATCTTGCCACCTGGTATTTATTAAGCATTCTTGGTACTTATGGGATCTTAGCCATTATCTCTTTCAATAGTATTGTGCTATATATTGAGTATGGATTATTTTCCATTTTCTGGCAATGAGGAAATTGAAGCCCAAGAAAGTCTGGTCTTCCTACGACCAGTTAAGAAGGAATTGTCAGGGGTGAAGAGGTGTTTCCTGATGTCAATTGGAAAAGGTCTAGATATGTCATTTCTTACTTCACAGTGGTCGACACTACCTTCAGAAGTGGGAACACTCAGCTCCCTGCTTTCAGGCCATGACTCAATGTTCTGTTGTGGCTGTGGTTGCTGCTTTTGGTTCTGAAAGCGCAGCCTGGAGCCTGGGGGTTCCTGGGAGTATCTCAGGGAAGCTCTAACAGAGGAACTGTTTAGCTAATTACAAAGCCTGACTGTTGTTCTGCTGGCTGTGTGTTAACACTTCCCCCCTCACACAAGTTTTCATTCTGGTGCTGGATGAACATATTGTAATTATGCTAATCATGCTGGCTGGGCAGCCGGAGGCCAAGAGGGAGGGGCGCCCCTTTCCCTAATTGTTTCCCTCTCCTGGAGCAGTTGGTTGACTGCCTGAGTCTCCAGACAGGCAGAAGACGGGGTGGGGGGAGCGAGGGGGGGCGTAAACTGGGCTAAGAGAAGGGCTGCACAGGGTCTCCTGACCCTATGGCTGCCAGTTCCACCTGGTTTGCAGGGATGGGAGATGACAGAGCTAGCTGCCAAGGACTGGGCAAAGGGAATTTCTGCTGGATTCAAAAAAATTCAGAGGGAACTGTACTTAGGACTGGCCCTTGCCAGACTGTGAAAGAAGCAAACTGACCTTTTTCTCCTTGGAGGTGGTGGTATTTCCTCCTCCCCCTCTACTTCCTCCTTTTTCTCCTTTTTTTCTGCCTTTCCTGAATTTTTCCTGCTAGCTCTGACTTTGCTGGCAGGAAAATTAATAATATAGCTATAATTATAGTACAGATATAGATACAGTTATAAATATAGTTAGGGACATAGATATAAGCTTCCTCGTGTAGAGGTGACATAACGAACATTTGCCAACTAAATACAAGTTGGTAGAAAGGACAATGCATATTGGACCTAAGGCCATGAGCGAGGGTGATATTTTCAGCCGAGGCCTGTTTAACGTCCTTTATATGATATAGGTTACAACAAGAAAATGATGAACAATTGGCACCTAAATTAATCTTTTCAGGAAAGAATTGACTGTTTCATGAAGTCGTGTGGTGGATTATTGGAGGGCAAAAAGAGAAGTCTGGAGGAGAGGGCAGAAAAATATGGGTGCACTTAAGGAAATGTGTGAATTTATTGTTTGGGGGTCAAGAGGGAAGAGAAGTTGGAAAAGGAGCAGAGCAGCAAAGGAAGAGAATCTCAAGGACTTTTCAATATGGAGTTGGTGATGCATCTTGTGTCTGTTACCAGGTGGTTTGTGCTTACCTGTTTTGATGCCATCCCTCTTCAGGAAATCTTTGGTAAAGCATGTACCTATGCTTCCATCCAGGGGAAGGAGCTGTCTCATATTTGACTTAACATGGACAAAAGGGAGGAGCACTTAACAGAGGTTACCATGAGACCATTAGCCTCTGGGGATCCATAGGAACTTCTATAGGATATGTTATGCTGATCCAAGGCAATCATTGTTTTTTTAACTTTAAATTTAAAATTTGTTAGGTTTTTGATATAAGACATGTGTGCTTGCCAGAGACACAGAGAGAATGAGAGAAATCACCCTTCGGGGAGTATGGCCTTACTGCAGTCCTTTCTCCATTCTCCCCTTGGTGATTTTGGGCACACATACATGCTGAACTTTTTTTTTTTTTTTTTTTTTTTTGAGAGGTTTTTGCTATAGGGCACGTGCACTAACCAGAAAGATAGAGACAGAGAGACAGAAAGTGAGAAATCATCCCCCGGTGGGGATGGCCATGCCACAATTCCTTCTCCTCCATTTTCCTCTCAGGATCTTGAGCACACATGCACATGCGCCCGGTGTGAGTTTAAGCCACTGGGTCGGGACTCGAACCACGGTCGACTACATGGGAGTCCAGTGACACAGCCATTATGCCAACAGCTGGTCCCTGCCCAACATGTTTTTCACGTCATCTGATCTAAGACTCGAACCGTGCACTCGACCATGTGGAATCCAGCCCTCTTAATCACCCACATCACCTGTTGGCCTACTCCAAGGCAATCTTAACTAAATTTCATAAGGCAATATAACATAGTCATCATTCTAGATTACACTGAAGGAACAGCTAGGAAGCAAGTCCTTACTCCTGCCACTATGCAATGGCTTTGTCTCTTCTTACGTTCAGTTTTGTACATTTTCACTGGTAGTCTTATACCCAGCTCTCAGGAAGACCATAGAAAGAGTCTTTTCTTCACTTCCTTCTTTCTTTTTGTGTCACATAGATCTCTATAGCTGCAAAGGACTCCAGGGATGTGCTTAGCTCTGTGTAATTTGCTGATGGGTTTCATCTATCACCCTAATTCTGTGGAATGCTTTGTTCAGTGTTGGCTATAAAACTCATGATTCAATCCAAAATATCCTAACTTCAACCAGACTGGTTTAATGATATCGTGAACCAAGTATGGAATGAAAATTATTAGTTCAACTTATTATATTAATTTGACTTGGTCAAGGGCCAGCTGCATCTTTGCCCTGTGCTAAGTTTCCACAATGGGGATGCTTAGAGTGTAAAACACGATCCCTGCCCATGAAGCAGCAAAGTTTTGGAGTACATTTACTCTGTGATCCTTAGGTGTCTCTTAATTGTTTCTTCCTTGACCTTCTCTCTTTCTTCCATTTGTGTTTTTTTCCCTCTTTTTTTCCCTTCTGCTTCTATTTTTACAAAAGTTTTCTTTACTGATGTTTCCTACAATAAAAAAATAATGTCTATTTTTCCCCCCTTCACTTCTATGACCTTATCATTAAAAAAAAAGTCAGTTGATTATGGATTTCAAAGCAGGCAAACATATAGGCAAACAACAAAGACATCTCTCCAAAACCTGGCTCCTGAATAGGCATCAGTGGGTTAAGCAGAACTTGTCTCTCTTCAGACTGCACACCCTGGGCCAGGTAGTATAGCTTGAATGGTCTATTATCTGAAAGATCTTCCTAACAGTGGGCGTTCTGACCTACTAAGCAATATGAGCTTTGCCCATAACCATCCCCAACAGGCTAAATGCAGGGCAGAATTTCAGTCCTAAATCAGAATTACCCTGGATTCTTGGCACTTTAAACCAGATTGCTAATACCCAGCGATTTTATTAGCGTATCTCTTATGGGCGTGAACTTTTCTCCCTCTCATTTTGAATGCTAGTTAAAAGGGAAAAATGAAAAGCTCGTTTCTCTGAAAAAGAATTTTGGCAGGCAGCATGGTTCTGAAACAGATGGTTTAAATATTATTTACATGTTATTTAAAGTCACAACAAGGACTTACGCATATTCCTGAGACAATAAATAGCTGTTCAATTTGCTATTCTGATCAAGATTAGACGAAATCTAATCAGAAAAAGAGAAAACTTAGGGTGAATCACGTCAAGGAAAAGAACAGCCTGCTGCCAATAGTGCACCATCTAAGCGGCTGTGAGATGAGAATTACGAAGGCACTTTTTCCACCAGGAAATGCAGCCTGTGCTGGAGAGCTGTAGTTCCCTAAAAGTGGTTACTGACCTATTCAAATGATTGCTTTCATTTGCAACTTCAGATATAATCATTGACTCTACTGGGGGCCACATTTGTTTACCAATTCCAATAGTGAACAATCTTTCCAACTTTGAGGCTGGGGTGAGGAGGTAATTAAATGGAAAATCAACAACATAACAAAGCATCATGTAATAGGGAACATTTCATTCTATGTTTTACTCATTTAAGAAAAATGGAGTGAATGCATTTATCTGAGAAAACATGAGAAAAAGTCCTTGCTCTGTTGAATCACTTCTTGCCACCAATAATAAACATGGATGTCTAATGCAGAACTCACAAGTAAAAGGAAAAATAAAAAGATGGTTCAAAGGTGTATAAATCAAAATAGGTTAGATTATAGTAACAATAACCCCAAAGTCTCAGAGGCTTCATATATAATGGCTTATTTATTCCTTATGCAAATTTGACTAGTGGGCTTTCAGTTCTCTAGGAGGCTCCTTCCAAGATGTATGAGTTGCTTGCACCTTGCTGCTGTGCCATGTAAAACATGTGTCTTCCATTCTGTTTGCTAAATCATGGGTAGGCATTGGATCCTGGCTCCTAAATGCTTCATCCCCCAAATGACAAAGAGCACTTCTGCTAACAACTTTTTGGCCTAGGCTAGCCACAGAACCCTTCCTGACTGCCACTGACCTGAGTGATGTGGGAACATATAGATAGTAAATGATTCTGCTGCAAAACATAAATGGGCCTGCTGCTATTTTAAAAGGATCTCCTTTGGCTAACTATTGACATTTGTGTGGTAAAAGTGTTCTAGAAAAGCTTGTAGAGGGCTGGACTGCTTCAAGGCACAGTGGCCAAGGCCCCTTCAAAGGCAGAAGAGCTAGAGTTGGAGCTAGGCTTGATCAAACTGCTGGGGTTACAAAGACAAGTTTGTGGGAGACCTCCAAAGAAGTCTTGGTAGAAGGTTTGGTGGTTCCAATAGAGAACTATGCTGTACAATGTAGGGAGATAGCCTGGGGGGCTGGTGCTTGCCACTTCAAATCTTCAGGGGTGGGAGGCTGCTTGCTGTCCTGCAGACATTAAACATTTGTAGCCCGCCTAGGTGTTAAACTCTCTGAAGGCAGGGGCCACATCCTACTGGGTGTCATGCCTGAGGCAGTGAACAACTCGACTTGCCCAGAGAATGCTAACTGGTGACTAGAAAGTCCATAAAAATTGTTTCTCTGGTATAAACCAGTACTTTTCAAACTCTATTATGTTTACATATGCCCTGGAGATCCAGTGGAAATGCAGATTCTAATTCAATAAGGCTAGGTGGGGAGAGTCTGCATATTTCTGAAGGTTTCACGCTCCACATAAGGGTATTACCACTGAGGACTTCAATTAAGTACCGTAGTCCACACCAGGCTCAGTTGTTCAATGCAATGGGAGGTTTTGGAAGACTTCATGGGAGACAGTAATCTCAATCTAATATTTCTCTTGCCCAGGTCTACTGATGGGAATCACGCACGGGCCTTGGGAAACAAAGAGGACTTACTAGACTGAGCTGTTTGTGAATATATGAATTCTTAAGACACCTGGTTTTGTTTTCCCCTCTTAAGGGATCTGACAGGCAGTTAATAGCTCATGAAAAAGCCGTATCCAAACCGTACTTTGAAGGAATCAGAAAATGCTGCTTTTGAATGATTTCTCTCCCCCTGCAACTCCCAAATCTGGTCCAGCAAGAGGCCTGGACGCTGAGTGGCTCCTCGAGCATTCAGATGTGTCTGAGCAAACACAAGAGGCAATCAAATTACCCTAACACCGGCCATTTCAGAGAGCTCACTTGAGATGACAGTTTCAGCTTCAAAAGAGGTATGCAAACCGGAATAATGAAATGTTCCATTTTATTAAGTTCCTGGCCAGAGGGAGGGATTGTATTAGAAGAGAGAAAAGGTGGGGAGTTTTTAGCTTGATTTCTGTGACGCTGATAAGCAGTAATTTTTGCAGAGGGGGGAAAACGTAATCCACTGCAATAAAACCATTTTCATAATACCATGGGAATGAGTTATTGCTCGGAGTGAGGCATGGCTCCTCATGGCTGCCCGAGCTTCCATCTCCATCTTTCATGGGTCAGTCCGACGTTTTTATAGTGCTGACACAAGAGAGAGCATTTATGTGGCTTCCATTCTCCATCTGTCAACAGTTAAGGTAGAGTGCCACTACCTTCAGGTTCACTTTTGATCTCATTTCCGTGTCAGTTCGGCACGGGGCTGCTGGCTGTGCTGTGGGAGTGGAGCAGCCCTGGAGACCAGTTGCACCACATTTTCAGACTGTTAATGGTTAGAAGGATGGAGAGTAAATCGTTTTTGCATGAATCAGAGGGAAGTGCCGTTTCCTCTCCTTTATGGTTCATCAGAACCTTGGCCACGCTGCACTGGCCTTACTTTCCCTGTGCCTCCCAGAACTATGTCCAGAAAGTGGGATTCTGTCTCTATTGGACCTGGTGTTTTCCTGGCTTAGGAACAGCAACCTAGAGAGCTGGTTAAATGTACAAACTAGAAGGAAACACTTGTTTTATGTATGAGCGCAGCTTTACACTTCCACCCTTCCTAGTAGACTGTATGACCTGTGGCTTACTTATTCTGTTTGTTGAAATGTTGCCAGAGGACAGGTATTTCTCACTGAAGAGACACACAGAGACTGGGAAAGTGAGGAAACATCTTCCATGGGTGATAGTCAAGTCCCAATCCCTTCTCCTCCATGTTTTCCTCCTTTCAGGATTTTGGACACACATCCACATGTGTCCAGTGTGTATTTCAAGCCATTGGGCCTGGGACTCAAACCACTCACAGGCCATGTGGAATCCAATCGCCTTAACCATCATGCCCCAGGCTGGTCTCATGGTTACTTTTCCTATCACTTTGTTCCCATAGCTTCACAATCTGTTAGAACTGAGAAACCTGTAGAGATGTATAATCTTAGTGTGAGGGTGATTTGATGTAAATGAATGGAAGAGATTTGATTCCTCTCATCCTCCTAATGTTATAATCTATACCTTTTATTGATTCTGGTGACATTGGTTTGGGTGAACAATGATCAATAGGAAAAATAGACTTTCTTAAAGTTAATCTCTGTTCTATGTAGAATCACTTGCAAAGAGTCACAGGGAAAACCCTAGGTCAGAGGTGGGTGAGTCTAACCCAAGGCTGATGTATTTCCAAACTTTGTCAGGGAGGTTTTTAAGATATTAGGAATTTATGGAGCTTCAGGTAGGCATTTTAGTTTGTTTGTTCTCTTCTAATTTCACAATACCTATCAATGTGTTTTCTTTTTTTTTTTTTCTCTTAAGAAAGCAATATGAGATAAAGGCAGGGAGGACTCTAAGCTTTGTTTTCTGATGTGGTTTTCTTTTGAGTTCAAAGTCTGGGAAACTCACCCACCATGGAAAGAAGCTGAGGAGGGCAGTGAGTTAGACTATTTTTGTTCAACAGAGTAATCATAACAGATACAATTTATTTAGCCCTTTCTTGGACCACTGTATGCTTTCCTTACACTATTTCTAACCCTGAAACAAAGAGATGAACTTGCTCATATTTTTCAGACAAAGGCACTGAGATTCAGGGAGGTTAAGTAACTTGCTCAGGATTTATGACTAGTAGGTGGCAAAGCTGGGATACTAACACCAGGCTGAGTGACCCCACACCCCTCCAAACCTGATATTTCTACTGTGTTAAATGCTAAATCACATTCATTTGTGAGGAATCAGCATTTAAACTTTAGCTTGAAAGGAGATTTTCTGAAAGAAATAATGTCAACTCAAGGTCATGTTGAGAATATATGTCTCAGCCTAGCCACGGTTGCACAGCAGTAGCTCAATACTCCAATGCTGGAAACCATATGCAAGATCTGAATTCTGGTTCCCGATCAACTTGTACACGCCAAGTATACATGCATCTCTGTGACCCTGACTGGCTGAAAAGGCTGGGGGTGGAATGGCATCATGAGACACAGTTGACAGTGTCTCCACTCCTCTCTCATGAAATAAATAAAAACACAATATGCTTTAAAAAAGAATATATGTCTCAGCATATAGTTGTTGTCATTTATGAAGTATCTACTTTTTTCAGGATTTTGCCCTTGACTCTTTCAGAAAGATGGACTGAGCTAGAGATCAGATACCATTGGTTTTGGGATCCATGAACATAAGAGACACTTTTCCTTTCCATTAATTTCTTGATATTTAACTATTTGAGTCACCTTATTAGCACCTACTAACCTGTTTTGTTAGTTACGTGAGGTCTTTAAGACCAGAGAATCTTCTTTATGTTATACCTTCCTGTGGCGAGCATCTTGATAGTGTACATAACAGGTACTTGACGTATGCTTAATTGATTGATTAATTGATGGTGTCTGCTTAGATCTGCTTATACTTTAAAAGCCACAGTACTTTGAGGTTGAGACGTGAGGTTTGTAAATGCATTCACTTTGCAAAAAGTATGATTTGAGGCAGCTGCAAAAATTCATTCATAAGCTGGTGGAGAAAATTCCAGCGTGAGAGAAAGGAGTCTGTGTACAAATGCAAATTGCATGTACAATGGATTGCAGCCTGATTGCGGAGCCCAGCCATGTCTCTGAAAGAGCCTGAGTGCTTCTCAGGGTTTCTTGCTCCAAAGGATCTCATTCAGCTTTAGTTTAGGATGGTAATAACTTAAACCCCAACACTGGGATGGCCATTGATCAATGAAATGAGCTGGCAGTTTCCAGAAAGATTCGTGAAATGAAATACCTCAAATTGACCAGCCTCAGAACATTTTTCACAGCCTATCCATCCCTTCTGAGCCATTCAGAGAGCAAAGTAAAAGAAATTAGAACTTTGAAATTGCTGCTTGTCCAGTGGCAACCTCTCTGGGACACTGAATGAGTTGCAATTTATCTAGTTTTCCCACTTAGAGAATTGGCAACAGCCGCTGCACCAACCACATGTAATGAGTATAGACGTATAGGGTACTGTACTAAGTCTCTGGGTTTCATTTAATTTTCACAACAAACCAGCAAGGTTGTAATGGTTATTCTTATTTTACAGATGAGGAAACTGAAGTTTAGAGAAAGAAGTGAGTTACTCAAAACCACACAGCTACCAGGTGGCAGAAGGACTTGAATAGGTCTATTTGATCCAAAGCTATGCCCTTAAATGTTCTGTAAACTGTCTTTTTCCTTTCTAAATGTTTCTACTTGAAAAAGAAAATGTGTGGGCATAGTTGTGCACACCTAAGGCCCAATTATTCAGGAGGTTAAGGCAGAAGGATCACGAGTTCTAGGCTATCCTGGGCAACATAGTAAGATCCTTTACTTAAAAAAAAAAAAAAAGAAAAAAAAAAGAAGAAGAAGAAAGAAAAGAAAAAAATGGAAAGAAAGAGCAAGCTTCTTTTCAAAGTGGATGAAAATAGTGGGTTAGATTAGGTCTTGATCACTAAATGATACATTTCTATGATTTGGGAGATGGGAAATTAAAAACTAATTTCCTTTTTATTTATTTTTTTTTTTGCCATTTCTCAATTTGGGAGTTGTTTCTAATGTAGAAGATACACAAACTAACAGTCGGAGCTGTTTTTTGGGAGAACTCTTTTTTCCTCTGAGGTGTGTCATAACAATGCCTTTGTTTTAAATTCTCCTTTGGGGTTGGACTGCCAAGGGGTTGGTCCCTAAGGTAGGAGAAGGGAATAAAACCAGGAAGGTCTGAGGAAGAAATGGTGAAGGTGGGAGGAGAGGAAGAGTGTTTAGTTCAATGTTTCAGTTGTTTGAAGAGCATCCAGGTGTAAATGTTGAGCTAGAAGATGGGAGAATATCTCTGATGGTTTGAAGACAGGATGTGGCTAAATAAACATGAGGACAGTCAAATGTGTAAGAATAAGCGAGGTTACTGAAGGGCACAGTGCAGAGACTGAAGGAGGAGATCAAGGGAATAATCTTAGAGGCAGAGGAGTCCTTCGGGAAAGTGAAGGTGTTACAAACTGGGAAAGGAGGAATTGTGCAGGATAATTGTCCAGAGGGTTTGCTGTCTTTTTAGGTTGTTAAAAGCAGTGTCTACCTATGACTAGGAATAGGCACATACTCATATGACAGCAGACTCTGTATTAGGTGTGTAGTCCACAGAAAGGGGTATAGACAGGCTCAATCAGACAAACACAAGAATACTCATGGTAGTTTTTTCATAACTACATAATGTCATTATATACATGTAATTACATGTACGTAAATGTACGTGTAATTTCATGATGTACATCAATAGTAGAATAGATAATACATTGCAGCATAGTCACACAATTTTAATAGTCTATAGCAATTAACAATGAACTATTGGGTCATCGGGAAAGCCATAACACATTTTTGCATAGAAAATTATAGAAAAATACATGGGGATTTTCCTGACGACCCAATAATATACATGCAACAACATGGATTAATCGCACAGACATAAGACCGAGTGAAAAGTTGGAAAAAAGGATTCATAGAGATAGCAAAGATTGAAGAGAATTGATTTTATTTCCTCTGTTTAAGAGACATTTGGGATTTTGTTCCTCCCTTATAGTGCATCTTTGGCAAATCTATCTGACCAGCTGCTTTTGAGATGTTATTTTTTGGAGCTCTGTTAGAGTATACAAGTGACTTTTTTCATTTAGTTTGTAACTCTTGTTCCCTAACTCACTAGAGCATTGATGATGAAGAAATTCTCACTGAATCAGATTTGACTCTGCCTCTTTGGACTAGGTTTTTATGACCAGCACCAGCTCACAGAGGCCTAGTCATCCTTCCTGGTCATACATTGAGATTGTGTTCTTGATCTTTATTATTATTATTAGTTTGACATTCACATTTTACCCAAATCAGTCATTTTTGGTATAAGATTCCAATTAAATATGGAAGTGACAAATTTCCCAAGAAAGTGCTTGTTGTTATTGTATTTTAGAGTCAATTTCATGACTATGCTTGTCATCTATGCCCCAAGGAGTAGTGAGTGCTAACTGAGGAATCTGGTTTGATATGGTTTGATTATGAGTCATGTCTTTCAGAAATCAGCATAAAGTTTTCTCTCTTTCTCTCTCAACAGGAGATAGCAGGACTGCTGTATTTTTTTTTCTCTTGCTTCTAACAAGACAGACTTTATAGGGTTAATGAATGCCAGCTATCTTGTGACAAAGACTGAACCAGCCAAGTGCATTAATTAATTACACAAGATGAACAAATCAGCTTCTGAGGAGGGAGAAAAAACAAGATGCATGCTTC
>NW_006159809.1:10237529-10269339 GCF_000334495.1 Tupaia belangeri chinensis
GCAGGAGAATGAGTCAGATGAAAATTAGGAAATTGTGAAGCAAAAGAAAGACTTTTCACATTAAAAAAAAAAGCTTATTTATTTCATCTATGAGAGAGAGAAAGAGAGACAGACACCTCCAACAGGGTCATCACACTGCCATCCACCCCCAGGCACAGCCAACACGGATCAGTGTCATGATCAGCTGTGTCAGCATGCCCAGAGAAGTCCTGGGATGCAAACTCAAAATCTTCCTGCTTGGGTACAGTTGCATTATTGCAGCACTACTGCCTAGTCTGAAGGTTTCTAATAACTTAAGAGAGTAGCTGATAGCAAAGGCTGGGGTGGAGAAGGTGCTGGACGGGGTTAGTAATATGAAACTAAAATGGAAGATCTGAGAGATGGGAAAGGCAAAATCCATGAAAGATTTTGGAAAAAAGGTAAAAGCCCCATTGAGGAGGGATAAATATTCAGGCAAGGACTACCTGCTATCAAGACTTGAAACTGAAAAGCAAAATGCAATCTAGTAGCTGTCGGCTTGTTGACTTCCTAAGTAGAAGCCTTTGATGTTTCCACCTAACTATGCATTTTGTGCTGGGGCAGGGCTGGGGGTGGGTAAAAGCTCTCAGGGGTTGCATTGCTTATTCTTCAGTCATTCTTTTTAATTTAGTGGCATTAATTCAGTGGAAATATATTATTTTACAAATGATTATTATTTCACTTTCTATTGAGAAATTAAAAACATAGCAAAAGCAGAAAGAATATTATGATCTTTAAGGTATTCATAACTCATTATCCAGTTCTAATAATTATCAATCTTGACACGTAGTTATTTTTGGATGATGAGATCAGGGGAATTTTAACCACCAAATATTTAACATAGAGATTTTTAGGGGACTGTTTTTTATTTTTTGGTAAGGACAAATTGGCACAATTATGGAAGCAGACAGCAAGACCTGCTGAGATTGGCCTTTGCTGGCCTCTGCTATAGGCAAAACCTCAGTATCAAATGGTGGCCAGGCAGAATGACAAAGGAGTCTTGCAGGTTTCACTGCTGTAAGCCCTTTCCTTGACCCATGGGACCCTCTTCCAGACATCCTGGAGCTCAGGATCTCTTTACTTGTCTATTAGTAAAGTACCTTCAAAAAATGTTTTGCTATACTTACCTCAGAATGGCTGGCTGGTAATATTTCATGTGTATTTGCTAGGGATATTAATTTTAATGGAGAACAAGAAACTAGGTGAAACAAATCCATTAATTCCAGAATTGCAGGTGTCAGGCATTAGGTTAGGGAACACATTTTTTCAAGGTATAGGGCCTGGACCCTCAAAACTGCCTAATGTAGGCTGCCACCTATTTCTATGCACAAGCCAGCCCCAGCATGTGGGTGATGCCTCTGACCCAGGGAAGCTAGATCATCTTCACAGTTTTCAGGGCACAGCTCCCTTCTCTGAGGGCTGGTCAACCTTGTGCCTGTGACTTCAGGATCTCTCTCCATGGCCAAAGTCAAGACAGCTGTAGTTAACTGCTAGGGTTTGAGACAGGAACGTGCAGCTATTCACTTCACGTTTTCTCTCTTCTGTTCTCTCCCTAGCAAGGGTTATCCACCCTCTGCTGCCTTCTGAAATGATTATTAATGGAATCTGCTTCACTTTTTCTGAACTCAGTTTTTCCTCTTATTCCTGATTATTTAAATTCTGCCAGGCTCTTGTTCACATCCTTTGCCTGCTGGCGTTTGATTTACAGTTGGTTTTTCTTCTACTCAGGTCTTCCGTTGCTATTCCTATCAAAGGCTCACTCTCTCCTCTCTTCTTTGAGTTTGCATCGAATGGAGCAAATGAAAATATACTTTTCAAATTTTACTAGCTCAATTATTCTATTTTACATGAAGCCACACCGGCAATCACACTGATCTCTAAGACTCAGGCAATCCAAGGGCTGAGTGAAAATATCAGGTATACTCACATATTCCTGGTCACTTACATTACTATGATTTTATCTCAAAGAATATTATGGATTTAAGCATGTGGCAAATCACATTAAAATTATTTTAACCAATGATAAAAAGGTAAATCATTAACATTTTTTAATGAATTAGCACTAGGCAACTACTGTGGGTCTAGCATATGCTTTCCCAAAAGGTTGATGTCCTGTAAGTCCTTATAGAAATAAGGAAAAAAGAGTGAAAGCGTTATGCAGGTTAAGCCTTGAAATTGCTACCTGGTTTTTCTTTAAGAGTTTAGCTTGAGTTTTATCTCATCTACTTTATGAATTTTTTTCAGTCATCATCACCAGAAAGTCCATTGTTGAATTCATCCATCCCATTATTCCTCTACCCACTCATGTATTGGGTTGTTGGAAAAATCATGATACAGTTTTGCATAGAAAAAGATGCCATGACTTTTCTGATGACCCAGTATCTAGCTCTCCACTTATTTAACCCTCCCTCCACCCACCCACTCATATACCAATCTAGTACTCTCTGCAAAGTAGTACTATGCAAATATTGACCACACAAAGAAGAGTCTAGCCCATGCCCCCAAGGGGCTCACACTCTGGTAAGAGAGAATTTATAATAATAATGGCAACGGTGAGGATTACAAGATCATAATGGAGCACACCAATGAAGTGCCTGGCACATAGAAGACTCTCTGAAAAGGTTTGTCCTCTAACTAGTTTTTAAAGAATTTGATTAATTTATTTCTTCCATGAGTGAGAGAGACAGAGAGAAATAGAGAAACTAAGAGACAGCACTGATGCCATGATGCAACCCCAGTCTCAACCAGCCCTAAATCATGTGCACACTCAGGGAGATCTTCAGACATGAACCCAGAATCTTCTCTGTCAGTCAGTCTTGCAGTGTTGTGTCACTGTACCCTTGTCTGACTCCTGCCCTTCTCTAAATTCTATTCTTATCTCGCCACTGATTTTGGCTCCCCAAAGGCAAGGGCCAAACATATATATATTTTTTTTTTCTATAGGGTGTTTGCACTTGCCAGAAAGACAGAGAAAGACAGAGACAGAAAGTGAGAAGTTGCCCCCCAGGGAGGATGGTCATACTGCAATCTCTTCTCCTCCATTCTCTTTAGGGATCTTGGGCACGCATGCACAAGTACCTGGCATGAGTTTAAGTCACCGGGTCTGGGACTCAAACTATGGTCGACTACATGGGAGTCCAGTGACATAGCCATTATGCCAACTGCTGGTCCCTCAAACATATTCTTGTTCATGGCGGGAGCTTAGCAACTATCTGATGAGCAAATAAAGGCTTTGCTGAGCCTTGTGAGACCTGCCTTTGTCAGCTCTTAGTTCCCTTCTCCTTGATTTTAGGAGTCACGTTGACATATTGTAGAATACTGTCCATCTCTCCCAATGGCTCATGATCTTCAAAGCCTTCAACCAGCCTTCAATGAATTACCTGATCACAATCTTCAGGGGGTGGAATCTGGAAATCTTACTCTCTCTCAGGTGATTCACATGATCTACCAGTTTGGGGAGCTACTAAACCCAGAGTGTTTCCTTTTCTCTAATAGTCAAGTATTCTATTTAGTATCAAATATAGGATGTCCAGTTAAATTTGAAATTCAGATAAATAATGACATTTTTTAGCATAAACATATCTCATATATCATACAGAACATACTTAGACTAAAAAAGTATTTGTTCATCTAAAATGTAAATTTAACTGGGTGTCCTATATTTTTATTTACTGTATCTGATAATCCCAGTCCCATAATGATGGAGGCAAGGAAAGGAGGCTAAACATTTTATCTACTCCCTATCACCTTCTGAGATGCACAGGGAGCTCCTCCTCTGACTGACTTTATCCTCAATAAAACACATGATCATTACTGGGCTAGCTGAGATTCTTGAGATTTAATTTCTCTCCCTGCAGACTTTATTTTCTTTAATCTGCCAGTGAAGTAGATTTTAGTGTTGCAGTGAAAAATATTCCTTTTTTAAAAAAGATTTTTGCTATGGGGTGTGTGCACTTGTCAGAGAGAGACATTGAGAGAGAAAGTGAGAAATCATCTCCAAGGGGAGGAGGGCCATGCCGCAATCCCTTCTCCTGCATCCTCCTAAATGGGATTTTGGGCATGCACGCACGCACACCCAGTTTGATTTTTGGGACTTCAACTGTGGTCAGCCATGTGGGAGTTCACCACCATAGCCACTCTGCCACCTGCTGGCCCACCAAAATATTCTCTTTGAGAATTCTGGCCTTTGCAGTTCCCGGTGATCACATTTTTGTCATCATATGGCAACCTGTGACAAATAATACAGCCCACAACTCCCCTTCACCACTTACCACTAGCCCTATTTCCTCAATTTGTGTTCTCAGCTCATTCTCTTCTCATTTTTTATTATGGTCTGCAAAAGACTGAAAAAATGAAAAAAATATTCTGAGCTTAATCAAAAGTCTATCTAATAATAATGAGTCCTGCGGCAGGCTTGTAAAGAACTCAGATCAGTCACACTTAACCATAATGGTCCTATAAAGTAATGAAGACTCAAGTGGTCCTTATTAGGTATCAAGCTGTGAATCAGAACACATCCCACATTCTGATTGCTGAAGCAAATAGGTAATTGATGCGACAGAATGGCCATTAATATTATTGTTATTACTTATTTTTTTCCCCAGACGTAACAGCTAGAAGCCTGCCTCGAGCCTCCTGGGGCATACCAGGTGTGTAGGGTGAGGGTTGCCCTTGTATTAAATCTTCAAATGGTTTGCACTAATAAATTTTGTATTGAAATAAGTAATGACCACACTTAACGACCAGTTTGTTTGAGTGTTAACAGCTTGAGAGCCAACAAACAAGTCATTAACAGGTGCTAACTTCTGCTTTCTGGTTTAAACAGTCCATTCTCCTCTCTCTCTTGTTTAGGTTGGGGGCTTATGCAAATTCCTGGTTGGGTTTTTCAATGTTCTTGGGAGAGGAAGCTCTTATTAATCAGTTAGGCACCTCTCTGCTAATGACATCTCTTTCCCAGGATTATTTCTGATGTACTCCATAGCTGAATGAGTATTTTTTTCAATCCACTTTTTTTTTTCCTTCTGAAAGATGAACGTTTCCTGGAATAGTTGGATCCTGGAATAAATTAGATTAAGAGTCCTGGAGAAAAATCCACTCTTGAGACATGAAATCTACTAGGGAGAAGGAATACAAATAGGTTGAAAATATCACAGAGTTTGAGGCAGCAGTTATGTCCACTGGGCAGACATGACAAAGATGATCATCTTTATGCTAGAAATGAGCCAACATTTCTATTTGAAGAGAGTGTGATCAACCCACCATTAGTCCAATATGTGCCTGTAACGGGGCGGGGTCCTCCCGAGAACACCTTCTCACAATCTCTCTTGGTTTCTTTCTCTTGCCTTTGCCACATTATTAACAAGTAGAAAGGATTCTTCTCTCTTGGGAGAATGGGGTTAGGGTGATGTGGTGGAGAGTATGTTTGGGTTTTTGTTTCTTAAATGTCTCATTGCTTTTTCTTAATATATTTCATTTAATTTATTTATTCTTATATGATCAGTTATTTAATTAGGTTCTTGGCAAAAAATTTGGAACACCAATTTGTGAGGATAAACTCCATTTGTAAGGGCAAACACGGATCGCAGGTAGCCCCGTAGCTGAGGAACAGCTTTGATTTTTGGTAAAATTTGCGAGTCCACAGCTTTCTGATCAACCTCGCGCTGCTCTGAAATCTCGTATTTCTCCTCTGTGTCAAAGATCTCACCTTCCTGGCGTCTGGGGTTCCGCAATTTCTTTTTCTTGAAGTAAGCATTGGTAAGGTGCTTTGGGATTGTTACTTTGCTAATATTAATTTTTCGTGGAGGTGGCCATGACAAATTTCTAGTGTGTTCTACGCAGTGGAACTCGATTGAGAATCAGTGGTCCAGTCATAAGTAGCAAGTCACTGCTCAGCTACTTCAGGAAAACCACTCTCTTGCCTCTGTTTTCCTCTTGACATGCCCTTCCTGGAATACATGGCAGACTGGGAGTATCTGCCGATGCCCCAGACTTGGACAAGGTTTCAGATGCAATGGGGCTTCCCTTTCTTGGGCGTTTTAGCCTTGGGGTCACCCTTTTTAACCTTGCCACTGGCATCAGCCTTCTTGGCTTCAGGTTTCTTCTCCTTAGTATCCTACTTCTCAGCTTTTCCACCTGCCATCTTATATAGTGGGAAAGAGCAATATATTTTATTTTCTTTTATTTTCTTTTAATTTCTTTTATAAATTCAATTACTATACATCACTTAGTTTGTAAAGTGAATTTTCCCAACATAAATACGCTTCATGCAAGTCCAGTTGGGGATACTAAACCCATAATCAATAGAAAATAATCCATTTCTGTGTCCCATAAATTCTTGACTCTATTTTTCTCCTTAATGTCTTTCCTCACACTCCCCTCCATCTCCCACCCTCTTCCCACACTGTATCCAGTATCCATAACCATTTTCGATATTTCTATATTTTCTAGTCTTTCAGTTTCCACTATGGAATATGGACAGTCAGTATATATTAAGTGGAGACATCCAATGTCTCTCTTTCATAGCCTGGCTTGCTTCACTCAGCAGTAAATGTCCCATTTCATTGCATGAGTTTCCTATAGACAGAAGCGAAGTCAGTAAACAAGAAGTCCAAGTTCTGTCTGATGATTGTCTTTACCATCTGTTGTGTATGAAGGGTGCATGGGATTACATACAAAAAAATGTGGTGCTTCCCAAACTATTTGTGGCAATGTTATATCTCTGTAAAGCTTCTAAATGTTTTTCTCTCATTTTCTGTACTTATCTCATCCTGGTAACAAATTCTATATGAACCAGTATCAGTCCACATTTTGGGCAACACCTGTCACAAAACCTTACATCTTGTCTTTTTATATTTTATTTTGTTTTTTAGTTGCCCGAGTGCATATACTCTCCAGAGAAAGAGAGAGAGAGAAAGAGAGAGAGAGAGACTGAGAGAGAGAAAAGGAGAAAGCACTTCCCATGGGAGATGGTCATGTTGCAGTCCTTCTCTTCTTTCTCTCACTCCTTTAGGGATTTTAGGTGGACGTGCACGCACATACACACACACACACATGCCTAGCATGTTTTCCAAGCTGCTGGATCTGGAATTTGAACTGGGCAGTCAGCCATGTGGAATCCAGTTCCCTTAACTGCAAGGCCATGGGATGGTCAGGGTCTTGCCTTTTAGTTCGGAGTAGATAGGAGATGATGGCTCAGCACATCTCACAATGCTCATTTCTTTATGAAGCCTTTATAGGTGAAGGGTGGACAATGACAGGGAGTTATTTGAACAAGTGACATTTGCCTTGGCTCTCAATATCTTTAGCAAAATCTTTGGTGATATTTGACTGATAAAAAGGAAGCAGCTTATTAAAACAATTTTCCCTCCTGGGTGTTCTTTAGACCAGGGTGGTTAGAGCACTTGTCTTGGCTAATCAAAGACTAGGCAGAGAAACGTAAGCACCTTCCTTGGCAATGGAGTCGCCAATATTGATTTTGGAGTGTTGGGGAGGAAAGGTGAGAGACGGTTGGGTCCTCTCACACATGGAAGCAATTCAGGAAATGGGTCTTTTATATGATTCAGTGTACTTTCTACGTGTTAGAATCTTCAAACCTTAGTAATGTAGCTTATGGGGATGATGGGAACAATCTGTAAAATGGCGTTTTAAAAGCACCTTGAAGTTTTCCTCTCAGATGCTATGAGGTTTAAGTGCATTATGCCTTCTTGTTTATGGTTATTTTCAATTTGCCACAGGATTGGAACTAAAAAAGCACTGTCTCAAATTGTGAGTGGGGTCTGACACTTTAATACGTTTCTTTTAAAGGCCATCTACATATTGCTCAACTCATACTGGGAAGCAAAACTATTCAAGTTAAAAGAGAACATTATTTTATGAAGACTTGATATTGCTTAATAGCCAGCAATAATCATATGAATATTAACTTTAATTTTTATAAGAAGATTGGCTGATTTTAAACTAAAAAGTCCATGTGTTCTAATTCTAGCATTGTAATCATTGGAGTTCATTTCTTTTCCTTGCTCATTCTCTTCTTATTAATATGAAGGTTCTCCAAAAAGTTCATGGAAAATGGACTGTACCAAAATTTACTGTACCAAAAAAACCCTGTATTTTAATTATATTTTTCCACAAACTTTTAATTTTGTAACTGCTAGAGGGCATGTGTGCTTGCAAGAGGAAGATAGATACACACACACACACAGAGAGAGAGAGAGAGAGAGAGAGAGAGAGAGAGAGAGAAAGAGAGAGAAAGCACCACCCTTATGGAGCATGGTTATGCCGAAATTCCTTCTCCTCCAACTCTCCATCCTATTGGGATTTGGGGCACACACATACACATGTCCTCAGTGTGATTTTTCAAACCACCAGGGCTGGGATTTGAATCACGGCTGAGTGAAATCTGGCTACCTTAATCACTCGGCCATGAGGTTGGCCCTTTCCACAAACTTTGTTTTTTTTTAAATTAATTAATTATTATTATTATTATTTTTGAGAGATTTTCGCTATAGGGCGCGTGCGCTCGCCAGACAGACAGAGAGAGAGACATAGAGACAGAAAGTGAGAAATCACCCCCCAGGGGGGATGGTCACCCTGCAATCCCTTCTCCTCCATTCTCCTCTCGGGATCTTGGGCACGCACGCACACGCGCCTGGCGTGAGTTCTAAGCCACTGGGTCTGGGATGCGAACTGCGGTCGACTACGTGGGAATCCAGCGACATAGCCATTACAACTGCCAGTTCCCTCCACAAACTTATTGAAGTCTTCTTATACACTAGAGGTCTAGAGAGTTCAATCTGTATCTTTAGCTAGTATCTATGGTACGCTATTATGAGGCAGGATGCTGGGCACTGAAATTCAAAAGGAAATAGGAAATGTTCCCTGCCATTCCTTGTGCTTGCAACGGAGCGGGGAGGCAGTCTGACATTCAGGAGAGGCATAGCTAGACACTCTAGGAATGCAGAGGAGGACAGAATCACTTCTATGCCATGGCCTGCAGGGAAGGGAGAAATAATATTTGAAACACAGGTCAGTGAACTTTCTATGAAGGACAAGATGGTAAAGATTTCAGGTCTTGCAGACTAGATAATCCTGGCTATGACATTGTAGCTGTAGCCTGGCTGTGTTTCAATAAAACTTTATTTACAAAAACAGGTGGTTGGCCAGATATTGCCTATGGGCCATAGTTTGTCAGTGCCTGTTGTAGACTTTGAAGGGATGGTAGATTCTGGACAGGTGGGATGTGAGAGTTGAGCTGTGTGTGGAGATGGGAGTAGGAGTGAGGATAGATCGGTAGGTACAGGTAGCAAACAAGTATTAAGAATAATTGTGAAGGGCCTGTGGCCAAGATATAATAGAGAAGAAGATATTTTTATGGAAATAAAGGAGAAAAGAACCTGAAAAGAAATGTGGGCTCATTCTAAAAAATGTGGATGCTATTCTGGACTTAATCTTGAAGATAATAGGGAAAAACTGTATTGACCAGTACACAGTCAGGCTATAATGCTCTAAAAATTAGACAAAACAAATAAAGAAACTACTTACAGAATATTTTCAGACTGTGCTTCATTTCTAGTACACAAAAACGTCTGATGTGGGTAAGGCTACTCTCCAGGATGACAGCAAATCATCCTTAATATGATGACCCAGTGATGGTTTGTGGCTCTGCCATCTCGATACTTGGCTGCCAGAATCACTACAGCTGGAGAAAAAAAAAAGAGTGTGGAGAAGTCACACATGCTTCTAAATGCCTTGGTTCAGAAGTGATACTCTCCTTTTCAATCACAGATCAATGGCTGGAGGTTATTACACGGACTGATGCAACTGCAAGAAGTCTGGAGAAGAAATCAGCGTAGGTGATCACTAGAAGTCTCTACCACATTATCTACAGGCAGAATGAAGCCAAGGACAAGTCAGGAGGGGATGGCATAATCCCAGAATTACTTTTGGAAGACTAATTTGTTAGTGTAGCACGGCCTATAGTAGAAGAAGGCAGGGAGATCAATTCAGAAGTTTCTACAGAAACAAAAGCTTGAACTAATGTAGTGGCTAAGGAAATGGGAACTAAATAAAAAATATTAAGGAATTTCAGTCTGGTTGGGCATGAGGACAAAGAAAAGACTAGAATGAATTTTTTTCTTGGATTATAGCACAGGAATGTGTGCTGGGGAGCCAGAAAGAAGGAATATGTCTTAGAAGATACACAATTCAATTTGGGGTGCATATTGATTTTGGAGTGTTGGGTAGACATCCAGGTAGAAGTTTCTGTCAAAGTTAGAAGTTGGGAGAGTGTGATTTTACATATGATAATTGAAGCTGTAAGGGTAGGTGAGTTACTAAATGACAAAAAATAAAAAAGAGATAAGAAAGCAACTGGGAAGGGAATGGGATAAAGTAGGAAGAAAATAAGTTAACAGAGGACTAGCAAGGTGGAGATGCATTCCCTTCATAAAACTGGGGTGAGAAAGTTTCGAAAGTGAGAATATTTAAAATTGACAAAAACTGCAGGAGGATGAAAGGCATGTTGAAATGGATACTGCTGGTTTTTCTTGGATCTCCTTTAGTGTTTCTGGATGTCCCTTAGGCAGCCTCCATGTTCTTTTGGCTCCTACTGCCTTCACCTGCAACTCCTTTCATGAAGATGCCTTCAGGCTACTGGAATGACTTTGCTGGCAAGTTTGGAGAGAAGGAAGTATATGAATTTATCTTTCCTACCTCCCATCTGAGCCACGTGGGACCCAGCCATCTTAAATACCTTACCACTGGTTGGCCCCTTAGTCTGTTTTAGAACAGGTCCATGTGAGTGCCACAGAATACATGCATTGTGACAGACTTAAAATCAGTTGTTGCATGGACAAAAATCTTCCCATATAGATAGCTGTGGTGGGAAAAAATATTCTGGAGAGGAGAATCTTGGTCCTAATTCTTAGACCATTTTAAAAATGATTTGAAAGTATTTTTTTTTTCTAATACTCTTAATAGGGGCCTTGCACCCCCTTAAAGACGTTCGTTCAATAAAGAGGAAGCGTAGCAACTTTTCTGACTTGGGAAGGGGTAGGGGTCAAGGCAGAAAGGAGGTGGAAGAGGTCTTACCATTTTTTTGTGAGAGTCTGGAATTTAACTTAAGTCATTAACTATTAGGCATTAAAAAGGGGCCTTTATTTTTGCAAGGGAATTTATGGCCTTTTATATGTTTATTTTTCCTTCACTATTGGGCATCCAAGGAAGAAAGAACATAAGGGTCAGAGATCCCCCCATGTCCAACGACGGGCCACATCTCCCCAGGTTTCATAGCTTAAGGTACTCCCTGGGATGGAGTGATCAGGGAGGGGTCTAGAGTTTGCCTCACTTCTCTAGGGTCAATCTTCCGGACATTCATTCTTACCCGATTGAACTTGGCTCCACCCTGCTCTCCCATATCCAATGTCACTTAGACTCTCTTCTTCTTATTTTCATGCCATTCAATGTGTCAGACTTTCTTCTTGTTCTGTGAGAAATAAAATGTAACATGATCTATAATAGCACCTTCAAAGGGTTTTCCTGGTAGGAGAGAAGTCTTTTTATGTACCTAAGGAGGTTAAACTTAACTAAACTCAAACTTAACTAAAATTTTAAGTATTCAGAGGGAGAGATTCCTGGACTGGACTGGGTGTTCTATAAAGGCTTCTTGGTAGAAGTAAAGGGTGGGACCAGCAGGTGGCACTGTGGTTAAGATGTTGGACTCACACAAGGCCAATGGAAGATTGAGTCTCAGACCTGACGGCATAAAAATCTTGCTGGGCGTGTATGTATGGATGCCCAAAATTTCAGAAGAATGGAGGAGAAGGGATCGCTATATGGCCATCCTCCCTTGGGGGTGATTTCTCACGTTCCATCTCACTCTCTCTATCTGGAGAGTGCACGTGCTCTATGGTTAAAAAAAAAAGCCCTTAAAACAAAACAAAATAAAACAAAACAAAACGAAAGAAGTCAGGGCTGGTAGAATTGGCAGAATTTGGGTGAGAAAGCTCAGAAGAGGGTACAGGGCCTCTGACAAGTGCCAGGTGTATGCATGAAGGAACTTCACCAAGTTCCGGGAGAATGGAATTGCAGTATGAGTTTATTATGGTGAAAACTTTTGAAATCCATGCAGTTTTTTCATCATGCAAATGTTCCAGGAACTTTTTGAAGACCACTTATATGCATCATCTGCAATGTATCCCTAAGCAAATTCATTGCATAAAGGAGACATCGATTTGTTTTCATTCTCAAGGCAAATGAGTTAAGGAGGTTAAACTTAACTAAACTCAAACTTAACTAAAATTTTAAGTATTCAGAGGGAGAGATTCCTGGACTGGACTGGGTGTTCTATAAAGGCTTCTTGGTAGAAGTAAAGGGTGGGACCAGCAGGTGGCACTGTGGTTAAGATGTTGGACTCACACAAGGCCAATGGAAGATTGAGTCTCAGACCTGACGGCATAAAAATCTTGCTGGGCGTGTATGTATGGATGCCCAAAATTTCAGAAGAATGGAGGAGAAGGGATCGCTATATGGCCATCCTCCCTTGGGGGTGATTTCTCACGTTCCATCTCACTCTCTCTATCTGGAGAGTGCACGTGCTCTATGGTTAAAAAAAAAAGCCCTTAAAACAAAACAAAATAAAACAAAACAAAACGAAAGAAGTCAGGGCTGGTAGAATTGGCAGAATTTGGGTGAGAAAGCTCAGAAGAGGGTACAGGGCCTCTGACAAGTGCCAGGTGTATGCATGAAGGAACTTCACCAAGTTCCGGGAGAATGGAATTGCAGTATGAGTTTATTATGGTGAAAACTTTTGAAATCCATGCAGTTTTTTCATCATGCAAATGTTCCAGGAACTTTTTGAAGACCACTTATATGCATCATCTGCAATGTATCCCTAAGCAAATTCATTGCATAAAGGAGACATCGATTTGTTTTCATTCTCAAGGCAAATGAGTTTGTGTAGACAGCACAGGAGCTCATTAACTGCTTGGCGAATTTAGTACAGGCAGTTTCTGAGAGATTGGAATGCTGAGCCTGGCAACACTGAAGGATCACTCTATCAATATTTAGTGAGAGACTCCGAATTACAAGGTTCCTACTAAGAAGATGCTATCAGGGGTACAGGAAGAAAGATGTCCCTGCCCTTGAGAAACATATAGTCAATGATGGGACATGGACACAGGCAGAAATTTAACAATTCAAAGCTCTGAAAGGATCAATATAAATAAGTGGTACACCAAAATTACTAGAAGAATTTTGAATAGATTTAGGTAGTTGAGTATTGACTATACCAAATGTGACTTTTTTTTTTTCTTTTTAAATACAAACTCTTGGCTTTTGAGAAATAAGACAAAAACAAAAACAATGACAATAAAAACATTCGAAGGAAACACACAATTTTCTCAGAAGACATTATATTGCATCTGAACATCTTAGTTTCTTCATTTTCTATCAGTGTTTTGATTTCATTTAGTGTCATGGTAGAGTAGATAAGCGTGGAGAAGGAAGTCCTACAGTTACCTTCTGAATCTGTGCTCAGTCATTACTTTCCTCTTTTTTCTTACTATTCATGTCAGAGCTGATCTGCTAATGTACCACCATAAACTGTTTGAATGTTACCTCTTTCCTTGTCATGTGTCCACTTACCTATGGAGGAGCTAATGAACAATGGAAAGGCAGGGGTATACTACACAGGTCTGGAGAAATGGTGAAGGGAGGAGGAGGGACTGTGGTAGATCTGAAAGACTGCGTCCGTGTTTCTGAAATGAACACATGTTTGTCCTTAGACAGGAAGACATTTCAATAACTAATGGATGGATCTTCTAGCTCCCATTTTAGGGAATCATCCCTTCTTGACCTCAGATTTAGTTCTTGGTTTCTTGACTATGACCTAAGTATGGATAAAAGTCCCTCTATAGTGGAAAAGAGAAATTTCACAGATAACCCAGATGTAACCCAGCCAGACAGCAAAGAGTTGACTGTGCCATACCTAATTGACAGTGGAGGGGTAACCTCAAGTTACGTGCCTTTTGACTAAAGTTCTGTATTAGCCATTTGCTTAGAAGGAGCAGATGTTTTGGCTCTGGTGGTCACTGCTCACCTCTGCCTGGGAGGTGCATCAATCACTTTAATTATAATGGAACGTGGGGCCAGGAACTGAAGGAGAAAAATCAACCCAATCCCAAGAACAATCTTTCTTGATGAATTCTCCCCTAAATCGAAACAATTCACTGGGTATCCCAGCTGGGGTTCATATGCTTTTGATTACTGTGGGCTATTTAGCTCTACAAAATGACAGGCTGCTTAATGGACTTTTAATGGTTATAGGTTTCTCTCTTTTTTTTAATGAGCTTCACCAGTTTGTTACTAATGCCCTGTAGAAATTTGGCGAGGGGCCAGTCTTGATGTTACACATTTCTGGTTTCCAGGCGGCATACACGAAACCCTTGTAGCCAGTGGGGAAGTATGTTGGCAATCGTAGAGTGATGCCATTAGGGCAGGGAGAGCAGGGAAGCTAATCGAGTGCCCTGCAGTTCTAATAATTATGTCATCTTAGAGAAGGTGGTTGCGCTTTGTAACTGGAGTTACCCTGAAGGCTTCTAGCTTCAAAGGTTTTGGGATGCCAGGTGACAGGAGGGCTTGCCATCGCAAGCTTTGCCTTCCATGTTGTTGGTAAAAAGTGTCCTTCACAGTCTCAGTTGTATCTCATCCACCAAAGGATCTGTGAACCTCTTTTTCCCAGGGGTAGGTTTTATTCAATCATGTTTGTCAATCATGTTTGTATCTTTGGTATCTGGTGCCAAATTGGGCCCAGAGTAGGTATTCGATTCGTGTCTCTGAATGAGAGGACACAAATGAATAGGAGGAGTTGGGGAGAAGAGCTTTTACTGAAGAGACTCACTTTGTGGGATTTTAGCTAAAAGCATATGATCTGGATTAAGAGAACTGTGGCGAGAGTAGTGAGAGATAAGAGACACAGGGCATCTTGCTTCACTAGCAACAGTAAAAACAGCTCCCATTTCTTGTCATGCTAAACACTTAGCATACCTCTTCTCAGTCCTTACAACAATGCTGAAAGGTAGGCAGAGGTATGCTGGTAAATGTTTAACAACCACCTCCAAAGGGCTAGTGGGGAAAGATGCCCAGATTTTATAACTTTTGCTCATTTCTGAGGTAAATAATCCTGCCATAGCCTGTGACAAACTATGTGATCTCAACCACCAGGAAAAATTCTAGAAGTTTAATAACTAGCTTTTGTGAGCTGACATGAGTATACCACCAGAGATAGGTATCATTTAATTTACAGATGTAGAGGCCAAGTGTGAAAGAAGTAAGTAACAGGCCAAAATCATGAAGAATGAAGGTCCAGAATGACTCTAAAGACTGGGTTCCTAACCATTGCACTGTACAACACCATTTTCCTGAGCTTACTTCCTGCAGTATTGAAATAGCCACAAAATTAGGAGCTAGAGTGCATGCCCATGTTTATGTAAAGCTCTCTCTGACTTTCTAGGGTGTCTCTGTTAGTTATGTATGATAGCCACAAAAAGTATACTTCTGGGTTGCATGGCACAGTGATCATGCAATGTTCCTGAGGCTGATTCACATGGGACGGGGCGTGTTCACATCCGGAGATCTCCCTAAACATGCAGGGTGCCCATGATTTAGGACTGGTTGAGGCTGGGATTGTTTGTGTCATCAAGACTGTGTTGGGGGTGTCTTCTCTTCTCTGTCTCTCTTTTTCATGCATGGAAGAAATAAATAAAATTTAAAAAAGAAAAGAAGTATAACTTATTTGAAGTATCCTGGCTTCTGGGCCACCCCTCTTCACTCAATTATGCAGTGACTGCACTTGCTTTTTGGAGATTTTCTTAACAGGGAGCAATATGCGCTCTAGTCCTGTTGTGGGATATTTACTGTAGAGCTACCTCTTCAGTTTATAGATAAGCAACTTGGGGGCTAGAGAGGTTCAATGATTTATTCAAATCTACACAGTTTGTTGGTGACAGAGCTGGAATAAAATTGAGGTCTTCTGGTTTCAAATCCAAGGCCCTTTCCTGCTTAACTATAATACAGTCTCCCTCTAAGGAATAGTAAACAGACTTGGAGTTTTAGAAAAAGGAGGTGGGGTGGATTTTCCTGCCCTGTGGTGGATGTTCTTACTCACTGCTGGTTCCCATTTTGAAAGATTCAACTTGACTTCCCTTGATTCAGGGGCAATGAGCCGAGAATTCAAGGACAGGCACCAGGAGCACGTTGTGAAGTGAATGCAGCAAACATGAAAGACATTCTTTGGAAGCTTTAGTGGATGGAGAGGAGGGGGGTAGGAAAGGTGGGGGCTCCTTGCTGAAATACCCTCATGTTTCCGAGTCCCGAGATACTACTAAATCAGACCCAGGTCATATGGTGCCTATACTTGTCTCTTGGCCCAGGGTGAAAACAGTTCACATTGTAAAATTAACTTTCCACATTTGGCTGGCCCACGCGGGCCAGCTTTCTTTCAAAGTGAGTTTGCGAATGAATGAATGAATGTGTTGACTGGGTTACTGTTCTTAGGGGAGCCTTCTTTGCATTGGACTTGGAGAAGGATTAAAGCTGGTTTTGAAAAGTGTTGGTGCTCTCCCAAACACAGCATGCTGATAGAATTCTGGTCGCACTTTTATTTGCTATGGAACAAAATGCTCTAGTTTCATGGAAGAAATAGCCCAGCAGATGGTGTTTGGTGGATGGCATGAATGTAGCCTTGTAAATAAGCATTCAAAATAGACTCACTTCCCCCCAAATTTACCATCTGCCCCTTACCCCATGAGGTCCACAGGTGGTAAAAGAAAGAAAGGAAATCGATGTTTTTCGTTGTTATTGTTACTATTTCAGTATCCCTGAGTTATGGAAATTCCCCAAATGATGGTGTTCTTAAATTTGGTTATAAAAAATTCAGGGAGGGATGCCTCCAATTTAACAGATTTTTCAGGGTTTAATCTGGGGTAAGAACAATAGTTTAATCAAATGGCATTCCCGTTTATCTTCTCCTTTTTGAAGTAGCTTCTGATGTGATCCTCTTTCTGCAGCTCTCATGGCTGATGGTCCTTTTCTATACTCTCTCCTGGCTCAAACAAGCCTCTCAATTTTACTGTTACTACACATTTCAAAGAAACAGCACAGTCTATTATGTAGAAGATCTAGAATCATACATATCTGGGTTTGAATCCTGATTTTCAGCTCCAGAGCAATGGACTATTCAATCTCTTTAAATTTCAATTTCTAATCTGTGAAATGAGGGGACTAATGGGGTCAATAACACTACTGGAGGTTATTAAGATTAAATGAGAAAATAACCTCTAGCACTTACGACAATGTAGGCAATGTTCAAAAATGTTCATTGCTATGGTTCATATCATCACCATTGTCATCAATATCATCATTATCATCATCTTCATTTCCAACTATAACACACAGCTATATAACACTGAAGAATAAAAGTGAATCCCGAGTATTGGTGATTTATTTCAGGGTGGTATGAAGAGGGTGGAACTCATCAGGCTGACTGCTCTCACTCTTTCTTTTTTTCTTTATTCCTCAAAAGGGAATTCCCATGGGCTATCAGCCAAAAAATGACTCGGAGGCTAAAATGCCGTGTGAAGTTTTTGCTGGGTTGGGTTGACTATTGAGGCATGGAAGATTTACATCAAGATTTTCTCACATTTTAAATGGTAGATGATTCAATGGGATGGACCAAGAATTGAGATTAGGAATCTGAGGTCAGATCGTTTAAAGATGACTCTATTTTTAACACAAGGGCCATGGGAATTATTGAATTTCGATTCTCCCCTACTTGTGAAGAAATAGAAGGATGGGTTTAATCTAAAGAATTAGTTTGCACAAATCTGGGCAAGGCTGTGCAGAGGACTGGATTCAGAAGACTCTACGTTTAAAAGTCTTTCAGTTTCAAGGGATGGAGAAACTTAGGGACAAAAGGGAGAGACAGACTAGGAACCAGAGAGGATGAATATCTTTATAGAGGTTCTCACTGGGGTGTGGTTGTCTTTATTTTTAGTGATTGTGTTTACATTGAAAAAAATGGGATTTGATGGGATGCAACTTATTGAGAGAAGGAAGAGCAGATATTCTGAGACTCATAGCTTTTCAAAGAACCAAAGGAGATTTGACTTGTAATACCTCATCTCTCTAGTATTTATCTGGTTCTTTTCTCAGAAACTTTCAGAGGGCAGTTAGAATTATGAAGTTCTAGTAATAAAATATGTCACAAAGATTTTCCAGCTCCATATCTTTATGTTACAGACAACACAATGATATCCAATTTTGATTACCTTCTTCCACCCAAGATTCAAAAACCAAATGTAGAGTTAGCATCCTTTTGTCCTTAGAGGAAATAGATCACCCTCATTTTTTTGGCCCATGATGCTAATAGTAAACACTGCTGAATTCAGTGTATGCTGATTAGTATGCAATTATCTTTAATCAACATTAATTGAGTGTCTAGCCTAGTGTGTACAAGGTTCTAGACACAAACTCAATGATAAATAAGACATGATCCTTGTCTTTTTATTTTTAATTGCCAGGGGACATGTGTCTCTCACTAGAGAGACAGAAAGAGAGGAGAGAGACTTTTTCCAGTGGTCACACTATAATCCCTTCTCCTTTATTTGTCTATCTTGTTGGAATTTCAGACACACATGCTCAGGTGCCTGGTATATTTTTCAAGACAGTGGGCCCAGGTTTCAAATCCTGGTCAGCGATGTAGGACCGAGTTCTCTTAACCACTAGGCTATCGGGATGGACCTAGCCCTTGCCTTTGAAAATCTTGAGACCTTGGAACCAGCAGATGGCATAGTGGTTATGCCGTTGGACTCCCACGTAGTCAGCTACGGACCTGGCAGCTTAAGATGTTGGATGTGTGTGCACACATGCCCAAAATCCCAAGAAGAGAATGGAGGAGAAGGGATGCCATGTGGCCATCCCCCTTCGGGTGATTTCTTGCTTTCTGTCTCTCCTAATAGTGCACACACCATATTAGAAGAACCCCTCTCTCTCAAAAAAACAAACAAACAAACAAAAAACAAAACAAAAAAACCTTGAGACTTTAAAGAAACAACATCAAGGTTCACTGAGATAAATGTTCTGCTAGAAATATGTAATTGGCTGTTCCAGCTTAGGGGTCAGGGTGCTGGCTTTCTGCCTCTTTACCAACTGTGACAACTTAAATAGATCAGTTGGTATTTTTGAGCTTCTAAACCATCAATTTTAAAACAATGATAACAATATCTGTCCCTCCTTCTGAGTTTTGAGGCATAAATGAGATAATATATTTCCCAATAAACTGTGAAGTGTAGTAGAAATGAAAAGAATTAATAGAAATTTGAAGGGATCCCATTCTTCAGGACTATACCCAGAAGTAAAGAGTAACAGTAGTTTATGATTTCACTTACTATCATCATTATAGGCATTATTATTATTCAGTAATTTTTTTATTTTGGAGATGTTTTTGCTATAGGATGCGTGCATTCACCAGAAAGACAGAGACAAAAAAGAGAGACAGAAAGCAAGAAATTACCCCCAGGTGGATGGCCGCAATCCCTTTTCCTCCATTCACCTCTTGAGATCTTGGGCATGCACGCACACGCGCCCGGTGTGAGCCACTGGATTCAGGACTCGAACTGCGGTGGACTACATGGGAGTCCAGCGACAGCCATTACGCCAACTGCTGATCCCCATTCAGGAATTCTTATTGAACATCTCTTTGTATGTGGCACTTTTTTACTCTCCAGCACCCTTCAATCAAACAAGCACTTCTATTCAGTATATCCAGGTGATTGTGACCAATTTATGTTTTCAGATGTTGCATTTGCATCTTTTTGTACTTGTACACTGCAACTTGTTGAACAGTTTTGTTTCTTTCTTAATCACATCATGTTCAACACAATGAAGACCTGAATCTTAACCCCACGATGGGACTTACTGTTTCTATCAAGCTCATAATTGGATGTTGACTGTTGTAGCTGTTGACAGTGGTCTGACCCAGGAACAATGTCCTTCATATTGAGGAATTTCATGGAAAATTAAGACAAGTTACAAATAATATTAAGAAACAAAGAATCTCTAGATCCAACAGAAGGCAGGAATCATGAGAGTGGACAGTGGTCTAATGGTTATGATGTTAATTGTTAATTTTGTCAACAAAATGGAAATAAACATTCCAGGCTAGATGTAATTCTTTTTTAGAGATGTCTTCATTTGCTTCTAAATTACTTGATTTTCATTTTATTCTGCCTTTATTCTTTTTGAGTGGCAATGTGCTCAGCCTCTCTTCTAGTTAGAAGTTGGCAAATTGGTTTAAGGAGCTGTTGACTAAGACTCCTGGAAAAACTCCTTGAGAAGAGAATAACAGGGCCAGCCAGCCTATGGCTTGGTGGTTAAGGGAGATGGATCTTACATGGATGGCCAGGTTGTTCTAGTCCTGGACCCAGTGACTTGAGAAACACAACAGTCTTTTGTGCCTGTGTGTTCAAAATCCAAAGAGGAGGGAAAAATGGAGATGGGATTGTGGCGTGATCATGCCCCATGAGGAAGTGCTTCCTTCCTCTTCTGTCTCTTTCTGGTAAGCACACACATCCTCTGGCAAACTGGAAAAAAAAATTTTTAGAAAAGAGAGGGGAACAATAGCTGGCATGTACTTCCTTTTGTTCTCCCCATTTTTCATGCTCTATGACTGAATATGGACATGACTAGTAGTGCCCCCTGCCAATGGCCATCTCCAACCACGATGGAACCTTGAAGATGGGAAGCGTGTGCTAATGGTGACAGAGCATAAAAATAGAAGGAGCCTGATGCCATGGCACTGCCATGTAATTCTGAAAGCCTCACTCTAGACTAGACTTCTTTTACATAAGGAGGAAGCAAATTTATTTAATCACTGTTCTTTCCAGACCCTGCTACTAGCAGTCAAATGCAATTTCTGACTGATACAGATGCCTTCCCCCCAATGAGTAGTGTCCTTGTTTCTTTTCAGCTAGCTCCTGGAAACACTGTCTGTTGGTCCACGCTGATTCACAAGCCCCTACAAGAGCAAAGTTGGATTCGGCCTCTGCTAATGAGCAGAGCAATTGCTTGTGAATACAATGCTGGGATTATAAGGTGCTGGCAGCCATGCCAGAATAATAAGGTCAGATGGAAAATCACACCAGTAAATATCTTCAGTGAGTACCCTGTCCTTCTCCAGTGCCCTCCAAATGCCATGGAGCAGATCCACAGTTCATGTGCTAGGCTTATACCCTCTCTTTCCCAGAGCCATCATTTCTGTCTGTGGGGAGAATGATGAGGGTCTTGGTATCATTCTAAACTTTTCTCTGCATAGCTATTCAGCAGGAGCCCATATTTGTTCCAACTTGTAACTGAAATCCATGTTTGTTTGAGTTTCTTTCCCATAGCTGTTTCATCAGTCATCTCAAAGATGGTACCTGCAGTTTGCTTTGCTAATCTCATCCACCGTTGACTGATTGGTATGCTGTCCTGGAAAAGGCTCAGGAGACATGGGACACTTCTCTGGCTCACTATGTCTCTGAATCAGAGGACCATTCACCTGGAGGCCTTGTTGTACTGTACCCACTTTTGACCTAATTTGAAGACTAAATTTTAGGGAAATTTTTCAGAAATATTTCCCTAATCCCTAAGCAGCTGTCTCTTTACAGAGATAGTTAATCTTTCAGTGATATCTTGGTGCATTCCTGGGACCAAAATAAATAGGACAATGTGGAGGCAGCAAATCCAGGGGAGTTGAATATTCTCTGTTGGTCTTCCTCTGATGGGCAGGTTTGGCGGTTGTGCTAGATCTGAGCATGTTTATCAAAGGCCACTGCTGGAAGCATTTAAATCTAATTTAGAAATTAGAATTGTAACTGTGCCTGCTGTTACTGAATTTTCAGTAGTTTGTCTAAATGCTGTGGTGAGTTTGGTGGTCTGACCATATTTAGGACCACATATTTCTCACATAATCCCATTTACCTCACATATCCCAAATATTGCTTACAAGGGGACTGATTAAGTGGGTGAGGTTGCCAGTTATGAGAGGCAGTAAGCAAATATCTGCTGTCTAATGACCTGAAAATAATTTTGCAAGACTGTTCTGGTGGAAGGAATTTCTTTCTTTTGGAATAACTTGTAGTTAAATACACAAAGGGTATGGCTGGGAAAGGAAGGAGTTTGGGGAGAAAAAACAGGTTTTTACTTTTGAAACTTTATCTCAGCATGTATGGCCTTACCTCAAACTAAAGACTTTACTTTCGTTTTCCTGAGACTTTAAACAGAACAAACAGAAAATTGAAGGGAAGTCTGTAATAGTATTTTGTTTTCTTTAACTTTCTCTTTTTTTCAGGAGATTCAAGGATATAAATAGAATAAATATACTTAAGAAAAAAAAATCAATTTACCTGGCACAAATAAAAAAAATATATTCAGAATTTAATTTTTTAAAAACAAGTCTTAAGTTATTATATCACATAGCAACTGTTTCGAGCAGTATTGTTCCGTAGAAGTCAGATACAATGTGTATGTAATTTTAAACTTTCATGTGCTTATTTATTTATTATTTTGAGGGTACATGCACTCACCAGAGAGGAATAAAGAGAGATGGAGAAAAAGTGAGAAATCCTCCACCATGGAAGATGGTCGTGCTGCAGTTCTTTTTCCCTTCAGGATTTTGGGCATATGTGCATACATGCCCTGTGTGTTTTCCAAGCTGCCAGATCTGGACTGAACCCTGTAGTCAGCCATGTGGGATCCAGTTGCCTTAATCACCTCACCACCTACTGGCCCATAATTAAGAATTTTCTGGTAGCCATATTAAAGCACATTTTTAAAAAAGTAGAAATTGACTTTAATATATTTTACTTATCCCAATATACCCAAATATCATTTCAACATGTGATCAATGTAAAAATCAATGAGATATTTTACATTCTTTTATAGCATACCACATTCTGGACTAACCACATTTTCAGTGGGCAATAGCCACATGTGACTGGTAGCCATCCTAAGGGCCAGTGCAAGTCTAGAGGACAAAGGATATATTTATTTACTTCCCTTCCAGCTTAATTGATTTCCTCGTAAGACATTCTGGAAGTAGAGTTGGTCAACTTAAAAGAGGAAGTACCTCAAAGTTGCCAGAGACCCACACTTTTGGACAGCCAAGGAAATATCCCCAGAGTAGACAGGCCAAGATTCCATGTTCTCCACACGGAAGTTACCTACCCATTACAAACAGGAAGCTTCCAGGCATTTATTTTTTTTCACCTGTAGGAGGAGCTCTTGTCCCTTCACTCAGAAAATTCCAAGTCTGATTCTCAGAGGCGGGCAGTTCCGAGTGCTTTCACCTGAGTCTGTGGAGAGTTTGTTTTTGGCTCCAAACCAGCATTGCTTTCGCAATCTCCACACGTTACGGCTGCTGAAATGCTAGGACACCAGCCGGGTGGCGGCTTGAGTCCTGTGATTCCCAGGCAGTCCGGCGAAATGATAAACAAAAGTCTTTTGTGCAATATTAATAAGCTTTAAGCACTCCCCAGCCGAGCCCCTTGTCATCCAAGTAAGTCATGTGTATCAAAAGCCCTTATATGTGAAAGTTTGTTTTCATATCTGGCCAGCGCTGAATGGGAGCTCCTTTGCCATGTTGTAAAACAAACATTTGTTTATTTTGTGAACAGTGTTGGCAGTATGATACAGGAACCGGGGGCTGAATGAAGGGACCCCTCTCCAAGGAGGAGCCTTTGAAAACCTTTCTGCTGGACCATTCCAACTGTCAACTGATCTTGAGTTCTGTTTACATTAAGACAATAACAGGGTTTCCTAAATAAATAAGTTAGAGGCACCCGTGGGCCTTAATGAAACCCCATAAATGGGTTGGGGGTGGAGGCTGGGAAAAGGAGTTTTTGTATTGTGGGGAAACAATGGCTAGTTCATCTTACCATGTATCAGAGGCCTGTGTTTTTAAGGCAGAAGAGGGCCTTTGTGTTAATTACACTGATAAAATTCCCCTGGTAGAGCTCACCCTAGAACATAGGAACAAAAGATGTGACATTTCGCCCCATGTGAATGCCACACTGACACACAGGCTTTTTCTAAAGCAGAGAAGCATTGGTCATCCCCCTAGTTGGTCAGCTAACCTCTTCTGGTGTGTAGAGAGAATAAATAAAAACTGTAAGACTAAACCATGTGCTGCTGGGGGTGTGTGGCTCTTTTTCTGGGTTGGTTTAGAGCTTCCAGAAATCCATTTTGGTTTCTGTCCCGTCCAAGTTGTCGCCAGGCACAATGGACAGAAAAGCAGGTGATTTATACAAAAGGCATGCTGACCTGGAAGTCTGGGTTTCAGTGGGTTTTCCTGGGAAGCAGGAATTTTAGCTTGTTGCTGGAAGTTACATTTCTGAGCAAAAGACACATTCTAGGTGAAGACTGAAGGCTGAAGATGAGGAACCAGCAGTGCTTACTGCTTGTAAATAATAATAAACAAATTGTAAATATTGCAGTAGGATCACACAATGTTTCTAAAATAGACTCCATCATCCAAGTATTTTCAATGATAAGGACTTCTTACTAGTTTTATTCCACTGAAACAGATTTGAATATGGGTTTAACTATAGTATTGACATAGTTCTGTAGCTTACTTCTTTTGGATCAGCAGTTTTGCCATGTACATGGTACCCACGTTGTCACCTGACCTTTGTAATGGTCATTTTTAGTGGATATACAATCTTCCAAGTGGATATACCATAATTTGCATATGCTTCCTTGTTTTTGAGTACTTAGATTTATGACTTTCACTATCATAAATCCTATTATAGTGCCTCTCTTCATACCTCAACTTTTTCTTTTGGGGAACTATTAATTAGGATAAATTTCCAGGTTATGAATTTTGACACCTATTATCATGTGGTTTTACAGAAGGATTTTGAAATGAAGTAATTTTTCAGACTGCAACTGCCACCTCCTTTTCACAGTACATTTTCTATATCTTCACATGCCTCTGGGCCTCCTAATTTGTCCAGGTCAATCCCTTCACCCTTATGAACTCCCCAAATACCCCTACATAAACAGCACCTATTTGGTCTCCTTATAAGCTGATTCTGGGATGTTGCCTCTTAGAGACCCTTAGCTGAGTGTGTCAAATACAATTTATTTCCAACATCACAGAACAGTAGACTATTTCACTGTGTAATACATGCCTTTCTAATTGCTGTGGTAAAGACATGTGTAAATTATACTTAGTTTTAGACTAAGTTGTACTTTATATATCACTTGTTCAACCTCCAGTAGCTGGAAAATGTTAATGTAGAAACTATCTTTGAGAAGTCTACCCACTCCCATAGCCGGATCTCCTATTTGTGCTTGACCACAGAACTGCCTCCCCTGCTGTCCACTCCATGTTTGACAGAAATGTGTGTGGACATTTGAAGCAGACTAAGCCATATGTTGTCATGAGAACTGAGAGAAAGGTGGGCGAATGGAGGATTAGGCAAGAAAGGAGGAAAAGAATGATGGAGGGAGAGGGAAGAGAGATGAGAGAGAGGGAGAAAAAAAATCAGCATATCTGCAGAGAAAAACAGTTGAGAGGTGGGGAAGAATTGCTTCCTGGGTTCCTAATGATTTTTCAATCCTTAGTTGGAGTCATTTCATGTCAGGCTACAAATTCTTGGTTTTGAATTTGGAGAGACACCCCTATCCTAGAACTCCTATATCTTCCTTCCCTCTGTCTTTCTCTTCTTTCTTCTCTCCCTCCCTGCCCTACCTCCCGCCCCCTTTTCTGTATATAACAACTTGGTTACTAATACAGTGTACACCAAGTGGAACCAGGAATAGAAATCCTTTGCTGATGTGCAAATCCACATCACTTAATAATAAAATAATGAGTTTGGATGCCGACAAAAGTTTGAGCTGTTCTCTCCTGCTGACATGTGGACTGTCAGGTTGAAACATGGTGAAATTCCATTTATGATTATGAAACAATAGAATTTTTGGTAAAACATTTTTTTCCCCCTCTTTAAATTATTGACACTGTAAAATGTAGCTTATCACAGCTGCTCAGAGTTCTGGATACTTTAGATGATCTTATACAGTGACCTTAATTTAAGGCGTTGGGTGAACCTTGCCCAAAGGCACATTGATTGCCCGAAAGCACAAGATGGATAGAATAGTTCTTCCTGCAACTCTACCTAAATAAATGTAGTTAACAATGGAGTTAAGAGAGTAAAACTTTCAGTCAGAGAGCATAGGGCTGGGAGAAAAAAAAGACTTTATGGTCTTCTTTGACAAAATTAAAACAAACCCCAAGAAAATCCTGAAAGGCCTCATATCCTCTTACCTATGTTTTGGTGATTTTTTTTCCCTTCAAAGATAGAGGGTGAATGCTGAAGACGTGAAACATATTAGAATACATGTTTTAAAGTTGCATTTAGCTTTAATTCATGAGAGAGAACACATGTGTGCATGAGGGAGCGAAACTCATCGCTTCATAAGCACCTTCTTCCAGTCCTTCAGCTCATCATCATGTTGGGCATGAATTTGTATACCTAGCACATTTCAGGCCTTCCTGGGGATCTGAAGCCATGGTCAGTCATGTGGCTTCCAGCACTGTAGGTCAGTACATTCCTGACTGGATCACCTAGTCTGGATCCAAATTAGGATCTTATGTCTAAAACTGAGTTTTCAAAGGATGTCTGGAAAACCTGGCTCAACACCGTGGGCTATTACCGATCTTATATTTTTCCTTTCTTTTCTTTCTTGTTTCTGTTTATTTATTTATTTATTTATTTATTTATTTATTTATTTATTGGAGAGGTTTTCGCTATAGGGCACGTGCGCTCGCCAGACAGAGACATAGAGACAGAAAGCGAGAAATCACCCCCCAGGGGGGATGGTCACGCCGCAATCCCTTCTCCTCCATTCTCCTCTGGGGATCTTGGGAACGCACGCACACGCGGCCGGCGTGAGATTTAAGCCACTGCGTCTGAGACGCGAACAGCGGTCGACTACGTGGGAGTCCAGCGCCATAGCCATTACGCTAACTGCTGGTTCCCTCTGTTTATTTATTTTAAAATCAGGGAGTGAAAAGGGGAGACATTAGAATGTTAGAGTGAGATACCTTCCTTATACTCAGAGGAAACCTTTCATGTTGAGAAGCAAAGAGCAAAGGCTCCTTGATTGGGGTACATTGTAAATTAGGCCTCTCTGGACTTGGGGGCTGGTGTCCTTCTACTGCAAACCTAAGTGATCCTGAAAAATACATCCTTTCTCCCTGTCTCAAATGCTTTCTCCCTTTGGAACTTTGGAGATTCTGGTAACATAGTGAGAGACTAACCTTTCAAAATCTCCAGACAGATCTGTCCCTGCCAGTAGAGTGATGTGTGTGTGTGTGTGTGTGTGTGTGTGAGTTTAAATTACTAACAATTGGAATAGCCTTTTATGACTGTGATTGTACAATAAGGAGCAATGGGCAAAGCTATCAAATCATTTTAAATTGGCCTCTCAGTATCTTTTCCTGTTTGCTGACTAGCTGGAGTTTATCAGTGGATTGACATATTTCCTAGCATATGTGACCTCAGGCAGTCACTCTCCATTTTTTTTCCTGCCACTGGTTTGTTCATTCATTTAATTAAAGCGTACCGAATGCCCAGAAAATGCCTGGAACGTGCCGGATGTGATGATCACTACTTAGAGCAGATCGGCTGCTGCTCCATGGACCTCCTCATCTGATGTGGTCATAAGGCAGCCTTCCCAGCTAGCGAGCCAGGGAGCCAAGCAGTCAGCACACTTAAGGACACAGTGCCCAACCTCAAGCAATAGGCAGTTGGCTTAGTGATGTGAGGAGCTCCCCAAGCATCACACCCTCTCGGGATGTGGCACAAGGCGAATAAGGACTGTCCACAGGTAGAAGCATCTGGCTGGAGTGGTCCTCCAGATGATCTCTAAGTGGGGGTGGAGGGGGCTCACTACACTTCAAAAGATAGGCAGAGCTGCAGGAATTGGCAAGTGGATGCTGGAGAGGCAAGAGTTCGGAGAAACTGTAACTATGCTGGGGAGAGCTAGGCTGGAGCAGAGGGAATGTGAAGACACAAGAAGCTGATTTTGGACAGAGACTCCAGAGCCTTGAATAACGTGAGGAGACTGAAGGCACTGGGGTGCCAATGGCTGAGTATTTCACATATTCCCCTTTGCCCTTTATGACCCCATTCCTTAAGGTGCCACTCTTGGCCATTGCCTTTTCTCTTTTCTACCTTCAAATGGAGATCTCTTGCACCTCTATCAGATACTCATCTGTATGTATTTTGCTTCTACCTTTGCAACCCCCAGTATGAGCTTGAACTCTGGATTAAAAGCCCAGTAAAGAAAGGGCTTGAGAACGTGATGCACAGAGGCATACAATTGGTTGTCTGTGATCTCAAACTGGTTTCCCAGAAAAGCACTCTCACAGAAACATCCTTGTAGAGCATGTGTGTGTACAAGGTGTTTGCGTGTGTGATGGAGGTGGGGGTGGTGCAGATTTCTAAGAATATCTGGCAGGCTGGTGGTAAGTTTGCCAAGGGCATTTATGTTGTCTTGCTCAGAGCCCAGGGTGTTGAGACACTATGAGAGTTCTTTCCAACCAACTTAGGAGTTTTTCTAGGAGAACATATACACATATACAACATATATATGTGTGCATTTATATAAGAGGAGGCTTCAAAATGCTTGCAGAAAAGTAGAATTAAAGGATGAGTTTATGTGGTACAAAAGAATTTGAAATCCATGTATAGCTTTTTTTTTGGAGAGGTTTTTTCACTACAGGGCGCGTGCGCTCGCCAGACAGACAGAGAGAGACATAGAGACAGAAAGCGAGAAATCACCCCCCGGGGAGATGGTCACGCCGCAATCCCCTCTCCTCCATTCTCCTCTCAGGATCTTGGACATGCACGCACACGCGCCCGGCGTGAGTTTTAAGCCACCGGGTCCGGGACGTGAACCGTGGTCGACTACGTGGGAGTCCAGCGACATAGCAAGCCCAGTAAAGAAAGGGCTTGAGAACGTGATGCACAGAGGCATACAATTGGTTGTCTGTGATCTCAAACTGGTTTCCCAGAAAAGCACTCTCACAGAAACATCCTTGTAGAGCATGTGTGTGTACAAGGTGTTTGCGTGTGTGATGGAGGTGGGGGTGGTGCAGATTTCTAAGAATATCTGGCAGGCTGGTGGTAAGTTTGCCAAGGGCATTTATGTTGTCTTGCTCAGAGCCCAGGGTGTTGAGACACTATGAGAGTTCTTTCCAACCAACTTAGGAGTTTTTCTAGGAGAACATATACACATATACAACATATATATGTGTGCATTTATATAAGAGGAGGCTTCAAAATGCTTGCAGAAAAGTAGAATTAAAGGATGAGTTTATGTGGTACAAAAGAATTTGAAATCCATGTATAGCTTTTTTTTTGGAGAGGTTTTTTCACTACAGGGCGCGTGCGCTCGCCAGACAGACAGAGAGAGACATAGAGACAGAAAGCGAGAAATCACCCCCCGGGGAGATGGTCACGCCGCAATCCCCTCTCCTCCATTCTCCTCTCAGGATCTTGGACATGCACGCACACGCGCCCGGCGTGAGTTTTAAGCCACCGGGTCCGGGACGTGAACCGTGGTCGACTACGTGGGAGTCCAGCGACATAGCCATTACACTAACTGCTGGTTCCCAATGTATAGCTTTTTTATAATCTTCATTTGTTCATGTGTTATTTGAAGACTCTTTAGTATTTGTAAATATAAAACATATGTTTATTAAAACATATCCTAGAAAAAGAGATATGTAATTTTTGGGGGGAATCTTTAAGATTGTATCTATTTTGGGTTTTAGGACAGGTATTTGGTTTTCTTTTGGCATACATATACTGTAAAGATTTTTCTTGCTGGATAATAGGTTGAGTCTGCAGAGCTCTGTTTTTCCTTCCTTTGGATCATCTTGCATTTTATCCAATATATTTTTTTTCTTTTTTTTTTTTTGGAGAGATTTTCACTGTAGGGAGTGTGCGCTCGCCAGACAGACAGAGAGAGACATAGAGACAGAAAGCGAGAAATCACCCCCCCAGGGGGGATGATCACGCCGCAATCCCTTCTCCTCCATTCTCCTCTCGGGATCTTGGGCACGCACGCACATGCGCCCGGCGTGAGTTTTAAGTCACCGGGTCCGGGACACGAACCGCGGTCGACTACGTGGGAGTCCAGCGACATAGCCATTATGCTAACTGCTGGTTCCCCCAATATATTTTTGATCTAGATGACAATTGTCTTCTTTTCATGGACTGTGTAGCTATACTTTAGCATAGAGCTTGGCAGGAGAAAAGATTGAGGTGTGCAAACCAGGCCAATTTGGGTAGAAAGTGTGGTCTTCCTATTTAGCCCTCTTACTGAAAAAGAATATTATACATGAGCCCCTAAAAGTGTGCTTTGCAAACTCACAAGTCTAGAAGGATGAATCATGGCTATAAACGTACTTGTACGGGCAGCAAGCTAAGTGGCATTTTATTTTTTGTCTCCAGACTAAAGGTAGATAGTGATTCTACCTGAAGGGCTGGAAGCATATGCAGGATGTCCCACGCTGTGATGTCTGGGGCTGGTTGGGGCAGCAGTGTGAAGACAGCAGGCAGCCTGCAGAGGGCAGTGTGAGACCGTGGCGTTGCCATGTGACGGGGTCAGTGCTGTTCTTGATAGAGGCCACCTGTGGTGTTTCAAGATCAATTATGTTAGTTGGAGAAACTAGTCTATTTGATTTGCAGTAAATATATTCTGGTTGGCTTTATCCTAAAGGAATTCTTTCCCTTCTCAGCCTAATGTAGTCCGATTTGTCTATTTTTGAAACTATTGCTTCTTCCCTAATTTCAAAACATTAGGTATTAAGACTGACTGAGTAGCAAACTTGTACCCTCTTCACTTATTCTGGACTTAACTTCTCTTGGAAATCCCTGTGATGATGTCTGAGGTGATATTTAGTGTTTTATGATGCATTGCAATTTAACTGCACGGTGTGCTAATGCAGCTCTGGGTGGAAAGTGGAAAGACACTTCTTCAACATAATAATATTAATACTAAGACTTCCCAAGTCTTTATCTGGAATAGTAGGAACTGTAACAAATCTGCCATAGGAGCTGTTTGTTTGAGAGTGGCTTCTGGGTGCTCCAGGTCTTGTAAGGTGGGCTTTCAGGAGGGGAAGAGGTTGGTAGGTCTCAGAGACAGTAGCTGTTCTGGCAGAGGTTAAGTGTATGCTTTAGAGTCAGACAGATGTGGATTCTAATATGTCTCTCCAACTTACTAGCTACCACCTTTTTTCATTCCTCTGTAAAGTTGGGATAATCATGATAGGGATTTCCTAGAGTTGCTGGATTAAATGAAATAATGCATGTGAAATGTTTGCTCATAGTAGGGAGTCTCTGGAGCTTTCAATTCTCAAATATTTATTGAAACCTACTGAGGTATTTGAAGGTGGACATCATCAAGTACTCTCTGGTCTAGTGAGCAAGACAGATGTTGAGCATTTATTATGTCAGGGCAATACTTTTAGGGAAGCGTAGTGAAGTGATAAAGAATTTGAGTGCTGACCCCAAGGCCAGGTGGTTAAAAGAGCTGAATCCCACATGGCAGATGAACTGGTTTGAATTCTGGTCTCAGTGGCCTGAAAAACATTCTGGCACATGTGCATGCATGCTCAAAATCCTGACCGAAATGGAGAAACGAAATTGAAGGGATTGTGTTATGATCATGTGCCATTGAGGAGGGA